>NW_026057580.1:27425148-27705906 GCF_023721935.1 Panthera uncia | reverse complement strand
AAGAAAAGAAAAGAAAAGAAAAGAAAAGAAAAGAAAAGAAAAGAAAAAGGAGGGGAGGGGAGGATGGGAGAGGAGAGGAGAAGAGAGGAGAGGAGAGGAGAGGAGAGGAGAGGAGAGGAGAGGAGAGGAGAGGGAAGGAGAGGGAAGGGAAGCCATAAAGGGGTGCCTGGGTGGCTCAGTAGTATAAGTGTCCGACTTCAGCTCAGGCCCTGATCTCACAGCTAGGCTCATGAGTTCAAGCCCCACCCCCACCAGGCTCTCTGCAGTCATTGCAGAGCCTGCTTTGGATCCCCTGTTTCTCTCTCTCTGCCCCTCCCCCACTAGCGTGCGCATGCTTGCTCTCTCTCTCTCTCTCTCTCTCTCTCAAAAATAAACATTAAAAAAAAAAATAGAGGGGTGGCCATAAAAAAGGAAAGAATTAGTTTGAAGATATTGCAGAGATATATTCATGGTACATTATGACCTATTGCTTATGATTGTGAGTGCAGGGAGGGTCAATGGGGAGTCAAATCTAAATTATCAAATCCAAAACGAGTATGAAAAGGCTTGATGTGTTCTGGGATGTTCAAGACACCTGATGTGCTAAACAATAAGCTAAAAGCAAAAGCCCATAGAAGTACGAAGGACAAAATCTGCGGGTTGGGACACCACCCTCACAGAGTAATATACTTTGAATTAGCTCAACCATTATGATTTTATTATTACTTCTTTACAATTTCTAATGAAACCTTTAGGCTTGCTTTGCAACTTATGCATTCTAATTTGCTCTACAACCAAGTTTAATTATTCAAAAGAACAAATTTACCTCACTTTATCTAAAGAAATGTCATTCTTCAGGTAACCTACTAAGTGTTTTTGTTATCTTTTAATGTGATAATAAATAAACTGATAGTAATAAAGAATGTGATAATAAAGAATGTAAGACAGTAAGAAAGCATGGGAAATTGAAGGCCCAAGTAGGAAATTCACTCTAATTCCTCACTATTCCATGTAGAACAAAGGGCTTAACTGTTGCCATTTAAAAGCCACAGGTGTTGGGGCACCTGGGTGGCTCAGTCAGTTGAGCATCTATCTGACTCTTGATTTCGGTTCAGGTCATGGTCTCAGGGTTCATGAGATCTAGCCCTGCATTGGGCTCTGTGCTGAAGGTGCCTAGCCTGCTTGGGATTCTTTGTCTCCCTTTCTCTATGTCCCTCCCCCACTCTCTCCCTCTCTCAAAATAAATAAACTTTTTAAAAAATCTAAATAAATAATAAATAAATAAATAAATAAATGCCACACATTTTAATTAGAAAATACAGTGTCAAGTGTAGACAGACACCTAGAATTATTTGCAGATTATTTTGACTAATATACAAAATTTTCTTGAATTGTGATAGTAAAAGTAATACCATACAATCGCACGGCAGTTTTTGGCTAACAGAGCATTTTTTGCACACGTTATTTTCATTGCTCCTAATCACACCTCCCCAGGTCAAGGCAGACATTCTAGTCCCAATTTAATGGATGGGAAACAAAGCCCCAGAGACTGTGAGTGAATCAAAAGGATAAAACCAGCACCTTAAAAGTAGAACAGCAGGACCCAAAACCAAACTTCCTAGTCTCTGGGTCAAAATTCTCTCCAGAATCTAAATAAGAAATGAATTTAAAAGCAACTAATAATACAGGTAAGGTAACAAAAGTATTAAGTATCTCTTTATCTGCTGGATGTAATCTGTTCATTTATTTTTAATTTTTTTTAGTCAAGTGTCTTCAGTGGACACTTCATATGTTCTCCAAATTGGGAAGTACCTTGCCTCGTAATAACAAAGACCCTGGGGGTTTCATAACCTCCTGTGTGGGTGGAAAGCGGGACCTTATAATCTCACGTGAGAGCTTTGACTTGAATAACAAATGGACTTGCTTCATGCTGACACATTTGTTTATAGGATTCTGAAAGCTTTCTTATCAAAATTGAGACCAATGTTTGGGATTTTCTTATGGAGATAACAACGAAATGTTTACCGTATTAACTACGTGTAAAGCACCGCCGTAGAGTCAGAAGTAGCTATTATATAGCTCAGAGTACTATATAATAACATTAAAAGGACAGCTCCCTGAATTTGAAAGAGGTAAATTTTATGGTCTGTAAATTATTCCTCAATAAAGCTATTTAAAAATATTAAGGTTCCCACTCATGGACTTTCAGCTCTAGTGGCAGCATTTTACAGAGAATTTTATTCTTTTTTATAAGTTTTGTAATTCTGCTCTAATCTCAGTAACAAGAATCCCCTGTTTAAAAGAAGATGTTTTCTTTGTAATATATGCTTTATCATGGTGTTTAAGAAGTTTTCCTCTATCTCAGGCTTTTAACTTTACATGGCTCTACACTTCTGTTTTTTTCCTGAAGCAGAGTACTATTAAATTGAATTTCTGGGTACCGTTCTAGGCAGATCAAAGCTAACGTTCAGTCTTTTTCTTCAAAATAACTAACACGCAAGATAAAACGTTTTTTAAATGCTCAAGAGGCAGGCCCCAACCCAGAAGCATAAATTTCATGGTGTTTGGAATAAATTTTAAAAGAAAAAATCTCAAAGCTGGTCAAAGCACCTTAACAATGCACAGCTGAATGGTACAAGTTTTTTTCAAAAAGAACTCAAAATGCTTCCTTTGGTTCCATGCATCACAGCCGGGAGTAGGAGGCGCCATTGGTACATACGGGGAGGTCTTGAGCCAAGGAAGGTGGGAGGGGGGGCCTGATATGGCTGGGACCGTGCTGGGGATTCTGTAAACCCCTAAACGCCCTGCTTCTCTGCTCCATGCATGTCAGCATCCACAGATCCAGCTTTGTCCTAATGCAGTTTCTCCGATGAGGGTATAATAAGGCAGAGTTCATGTAAGGCCTTTATGCTCTTGGGATGAGCTCTGATGCAACAGAGAACCAGTGAGCTGTTTCTATTGTTAGCAGCCAAGGATTTAAAAAAAAAAAATTTTTGTTTAGTTGTAACTTATCTATGTACATGTGTTTTGTACAACATGTTTTTAAGCTGATTTTACTTCATTTAATTTGCACTTTGCTTGACCTTTGTTAAAAACAAGACAACAGGCCCAAAATGGAGTTGCTTATGCTACACCCCACATCACCAAACCCAGACCTGACTTAATTATGGTTAGGCTTTCCCAGAAATGGGATCTTAAACCAGTCACTCAGGAATTGCCTGATCAGCGCCAGTTAGACAATCTGCCTGATAGACCCTTGCCATCCCCTAGAGGGAAGTCACTTTGCAATAAACAGTCTGCTTTTTGGCCATCCTGCTTTCCTTATTCCCACCCCTTCTGCCTGTAAAAGTCTTTCATTTGGTACAGCTCCTGGAGCTCCTCTCTATCTGGTATATTACAGGCTGCCCAGTTCAAATCAAGTGTTCCTCAGATAAACTCAAAATTCTTTTTTTTTAATTTTTTTAATGTTTATTTATTCTTGAGAGATAGAGAAGACAGCATCCGAAGCAGGCTCCAGGCTCTGAGCTGTCGGCACAGAGCTCAACGAAAGGTTCGAACTCAAGAACTGTGAGATCATGACCTGAGCCGAAGTTGGATGCTTAACCTACTGAGCCACCCACGCGCCCCTAAACTCAAAATTCTTAATATGCCTCCGTTTCTTTTAACACCTGAAAGTCATCTTTTGGTGATGACTGAGAAGAATGTGAAGTGTGTTCCTTTAAGAAAAACACAGTGTAGGAAAAGCAAAACTTACAAAAACAAGCTAAATATGAATATGAGCAGCAGTAAGTACAATTGGAGTTTGGAGAATGTGGATGTAAGAGGTGAAATGCACCCAAGATTTATACTAAGCTCATAAATGAGGCCTATTTACAACATAAATCTATCGCTGAGCACCAGACCTCACTGATCCTGCGTTTCCTGATTCTTTTTTGGCTCACAGATGTCTGAGAATAAGGTGAGATCTAAAAATCCTTTCCTCAGAAAAACAAACATACTAAGGACACACAAATCTGCATAAAATTTTGGAGGTTTCCAAATTCCATAGAGCCCAGTCGTACATGCTCCAGGGCCCCACAAACTCTCCAAATTAAGAATTCTTTGCCCATTTCGTCGTCTTCTTTGATTTCCAATGGCAGTGCTTCGTGCAGTCTAACCAGTGATCCTCTGCCAGACGGTACGACCAATCGTTGGCCAACTAGTACCCTGCTCCCTAAACTCTCCTCATTGTAGAGCTTGCCAAAAATTATGCTCATGTCTCTTTCCTGCTCAACATGTTCCTTAGGCTTTCATCTGTTGTTCAAGGTGTATCATGGCCTGCTGTCACCCTCTCTGCTCCTGCTTTTCTCCCTGCTCATTATTCCAGAGAATTGTATGATTCTCTCTGGCCCCTCAACTAACACTCCCTCCCCAAGCAACCAGCGGGTGTAACCTGCCAGGTAGCTCACTACCTTGCATGTGGTTTTCTTCCTTTCCCTGTGACTTTGTTTTTCTCTCACTCTTGCTTGCCAGGCAGAATACCCCTTCCTTTCCTTGGAATTGCTTTTATTTTATTATTATTATTTGAGAGAGAGAGAGTACAAGCGGGGGAGAGGGGTGGAGAGGGGAGAGTACAAGTGGAGAGAGAGAGAAAGAGAGAGAGAGAGAGAGAGAGAGAGAATCATAAGCAGGCTCCATACTCAGCACAGAGCCCGGCAGGGAGCTAGAATCCAGGACTCTGGGATTATGACCTGAGCAGAAATCAAGAGTCAAATACTCAACCAACTGAATCATCCGGGTGTCCCTCCTTTGAATTGCTTTTAGACTCTGTTTTCTAGAGACTACAAGTATTGGCCTTAACTTCTTACCTATAAGATGAAGGAAAAGTTCAAAAAAATTGTCTAATCTAATGTTTATTTATTTTTGAGAGAGAGAGCAAGCGTGAGTGGAGGAGGGGCAGAGAGAGAGGGAGACACAGAACCTGAAGCAGGCTCCAGACTCCGAGCTGTCAGCACAGAGCCTGACACGGGGCTCAAACCCATGAACCGTGAGATCATGACATGAGCTGAAGTCGGACAGTTAACCAACTGAGCCACCCAGGTGCCCCCAAAATTGTCTAATCTAATAGTGAGGCTGTAGAAAAACAGACACTGTCATTTACCAGAGCAAACTCTATTTGTTCAAGCACAAGACGTTTATCACTAGGTATCTGATTGGTAAAGCTAGAGAACATTCATACAATGGAGGACACAGCTATAGAAATCTTTATATATTGCTGTGTTTCTGTGAAGTGATCCTCAGGATATATTAAGTGAAAAACAGTAAGATAAAGAAGTATGTAAGAAAAGGGAATGATAGATATAGATAAATAGATACAAATACATACATACAGGTATACATAATACACATATACACCTGCTCATATTTTTCTGAGTAAAAAAAAAAACAGAGGAAGATTACAGAAAAAAAAAATTATAAATGGTTACCTGTAGCATGAGGAAGAGAACAAGGAGAAGTAACGGGGATGAAAGCCGGACTTAGAAAAATATAGTTTGCTTCATAGTTTTTATTTGGAGCTAAGTAAATGTTTCACCTGGAAAAATAAAAAAAGAAAAGGAGTAATTCTTAAGCATTGAAAGAAAATAAAGAAATAAATGAATCTAACTGTATTTCAAGTTGGTGGCATAACCTAGGAGAGATTTAATTCAATTAACTTTAAAACAGACCATAAAGTGGGTTATATCTTAGTGGTGGCATTAGTATTATTTTGTAACTACAAATGAAAATAGCTAGGTAACTTGATGGATGGATGAATGAACAGATGGATCTAAACCAAATGAGTAATTATGTTAATATTTCTCATTAGGAACCAAGATATTCAGCATAAGATAAAAGAGATACAGACATAAAATCAAAGAAGTAAAAATCTTCTCATTTTTTATTTGAACTAGAAATAACATATGAATTCATGACTTAATTTTTCTCTTTCTAAAGTTCTTACTCCCTAGCTGTGTCCACCAAAGAAATCTAGAAACAACATAACTCAGTAGCAATGAAAAAAAACTCTAGTACCAAAAGTGTTAGCTCCAAATGCTGTTTTTCACAAAAAATAAACCCAAACTTCAAAGAACTAAAAAACATAAAAATAAATGTATAATTGTACATTCAACTCTGGGGTAGGAAATGTATGATATGATCCTGGATGTCTTTTTGTACCTGAGAGCAGGAGAGTGGTCAAAGACTACTACGGTCCTTTTAAAAGAAGACAGAAGCCAACTTAAAGAGACTCCCACTGGCCAAAGATGGGACAGTTTCAGAATCCTAGAGAATAATGGATTTAAACATACCGATATATAAAATACACATAGTTGTGAGGATACTCCATACATACATTCTACCAAGGGATTAAAAAGAAAAATAAACTTGGCACCTATGGAGATTGCTAGTGTACCACTCATTATTCTGAAATTCGACAAAGGGGAAAGATAGATAGGTTCAACCTTCCTTTTCTGTAAAAGTCTATTTTTGAGTATAGTAGCCGCCCTCCAGGTGGCCCTCCTTCTGAACACATCCTTCTGCAGTCCCCTCCCACACTGAATAGGGCTGACTTGTATAAATAATAAGTAATTCTGGAAATGACAGCTGTGACTTCAAAGTTAGATAAAGAGTCATTGGCACTTCTGCCTTCCTTAAATTGTGAAATTTAAGGATTAAATGATTCTGCCCACTGAACAGTTGTAATAACGGCCAGATTCTATTTTATATAGTCCCCCTGGCAGTTGTGTAGAGAACAAATTTGCATTTGGCAAGCCTGAAAACAGAGCAGCCTATTATGAGTCCATAATAATGATAATAATAATAATAATTATTGTCTTATTATTGTCTTAAGCCTATAAGGTCTGGGATAGTTTATTATGCAACAATAGAAAACTAATACTAAATAATATTAACTAGCCAGATAATTGATGAGAAGTAGTTCTTACCAAACTGAGCTAATTTAAGTGCAGGATGAATAATAGAAATTAGAAATATCACCATTTTGTAACCACCCCAGAAATAATGGCTGTTTGAATCATTTAGTGAAATCTTGACAGAAAACTACAATAGTTGGATCAAGCTAATCCACTTAACTAATGCCACTTGAACCAACTGGCCTGTCACAATTAAATGTAGAGCAAACAGTATATGCCTCCTGATACGATGTCATTGCAACTACACAATACCATCTCTAAAGTATTAAAAAACCTGAACATTAATCTAATCAAGCCTCTATATCTACAAGACTATGAGAAATAAAGGCAATAGAGGAAAGCAAGTTAAATATAAGGCATTATAAGGATATAAATGGCCAAATCCAGAATATGGCAAATTCTGCTGGACAAATAACAAAAATCATATGGATGGAAAGAAATGCAGAGGGAGAATTTTTATCTAGGTAACAAGCCTTAAGATACATTCTATGCAGATGCATTTGTGGGACTTGCTTGGATCCTGATGAACTGTCAAACAAAAAAAAAAAGAAACAGCAAAGAAATTTTTTTGAGACAAACATAATTAACTGAACATGAAAATTAGATGATCATAAGGAATTAATGTTATTTTTGTTGGGTATGATACTAGTATTTGGTTGTGTTTTTTCTTAAGTTTCTTATCTATTAGTGATATATACTGAAGAATTTACAGCTAAATGGGATTTGCTTCAAAACATTTTGGCCAGGACACCTGGGCAGCTCAGTGGGTTAAGTGTCTGACTCTTGATTTCAGCTCAGGTCATGATCTCATGGTCTTGAGATCAAGCCCCGAGTCCGGCTCCATGCTGAGTGTGGAGCCTGCTTGGGATTCTCTCTCTCCCTCTCTCTCTGCCCCTCCCCAACTCATGTATGCTCTCTCTCGCTCGCTCTCTCTCAAAATAAATAAACATTAAAAAAAATTTTGGGCCAAAAAAAGAAAAATAGTAGACAAAGAAGCAAATGAAACTAAAGAGCCAAAAACTGATCACTTGAAGCTAAGCGAGAAGGATGTTGATTAATACTTTTTTCCTACTTTTGTATATGTTTGAATTAAAAAACAATAGTACATATAATATATACTTTGTCTAATTTGTAAAATTCATAAAGTATAAAATAAGAATATACTCTTGATTCCACCAGTTACAGATAACTACTTTTAAAAGGTGGAGATATTTTTTTTAATATGAAATTTATTGTCAAATTGGTTTCCATACAACATCCAGTGCTCATCCCAACAGGTGCCCTCCTCAATACCCATCACCCACTTTCCCCTCCCTCCCACCCCCCGTCAACCTTCAGTTTATTCTCAGTTTTTAAGAGTCTCTTATGGTTTACCTCCCCCTCCCCAACCTTTTTTTCCCCCTTCCCCTCCCACATGGTCTTCTGTTAAGTTTCTCAGGATCCACATAAGAGTGAAAACATTTGGTAACTGTCTTTCTCTGTATGACTTATTTCACTTAGCATAACACTCTCCAGTTCCATCCACGTTGCTACAAAAGGCCACATTTCATTCTTTCTCATTGCCAAGTAGTATTCCATTGTATACATAAACCACAACTTCTTCATCCATCCATCAGTTGATGACATTTAGGCTCTTTCCATAATTTGGCTATTGTTGAGAGTGCTCTTATAAACATTGGGGTACAATGCCCCTATGCATCAGCACTCCTGTATCCCTTGGGTAAATTCCTAGCAGTGCTATTGCTGGGTCATAGGGTAGATCTGTTGTTAATTTTTTGAGGAACCTCCACACCATTTTCCAGAGTGGCTGCACCAGTTTGCATTCTAAAAGGTGGGGATATTTTATTCCAGTCTTTCTCTGCCTTCAGTTCTTAGCTACCAAAACTACACAAATCCACTATTTGATGCCACCTATGGAAAACATACTTGAAGGATGTAAATTCTAAAAGAAGTTCATACTTTCTGTTCCTTTATCATTTAAGTAGCAAGAAAATAACAGAAGTAAGAATTCAGTGTAGATTTTAGCAAGCTTCCCAATTACTGTGCTTTAAGAGAAATATATTTTCTCTCCTGGTTTTTGTGTAACTCAGATGTCAGTTGCTTTCTACCAGAGCCTTGAGATATACATAAACTGTGAAAGCCCAAAGATCTTTCCAAGATTAATGCAGATTCCAGGATGATTGCGTATGTCTCACTTCCACCCATGCAGAGTCTACTCTGTACAATGTATGCCTAAAAGTGACAGCTTATTTGATTTCTACTAAATTAACAAAACCATTCACACTTTGAGATAGATCAGACTGTTTATACTTGTGCAGAGAAAGGGGATACATGCAATGATTGAAGGGAAATGTTTATATTATAGTCACCTAAACAACTTCCAACTTATGTTTTGGTCATCCCATCACTGCAGAAAAAATATATGGCCACTCCACAATACTTACTCTTCGTCTTCTTGTCATTGCTTCATCTTGCTCTAACTGATTCCCTAGGTTAGAACAAACCGAATTTCCCTTCTGGCCCCAGGCAGAGCAGTCTCCCTATCTTCCTGTGGTAGTCCAGCCTCATGCTTCCATGACTGCAGCTATGATCCACCATCCACTCCAAGCTCATGTAAATAGTTTCCCAAAGACAGTTCTCTCGCTAAGAGGAATTGAGTCCAACTGCTAACATAAAATAATGTTTAGGTCCTTACACTTGGACAACAGAAACATTAGAACTGAGGCTCACAGAAAACGACCAGTACTTTTACTAGTGTGTAAAGGTACTTTCATCTCATCCTTCTACTCTCTGTGAGATGTCATCAAAGAGTTTGTTGAGTGATCTCACCAGCAAAGAAAGGAAAGCCAAAGGGGCGCCTGGGTGGCTCAGTCAGTTAAAGCGTCAACTTCAGCTCAGGTCATGATCTCACAGTTCGTGGGTTCAAGCCCCACATCAGGCTCTGTGCTGACAGCTCAGAGCCTAGAGCCTGCTTTGGATTCTGTGTCTCCCTGTCTCTCTGCCCCTCTCCCGCTTGTGCTCTGTCTCTTGCTGTCTCTCAAAAATAAATAAATGTTAAGAAAAGCTTTTAAAAAGAAAGGAAAGCCATGGGGAAACTCAGCAGGTGGAGTGCTTATAATGACCCTTCCTTATAAGCATGTTTGGTCTTAACATGCCATCACATTCCACTATACAGTAAGGTCTATTTGTTTTAGTGCTTATTTGCATATTTTTCAAAGCCTCAAATTTTGTGCATGTCATTTGACATCCAGTAAATTTTGGCAGGTAAAGTGATATCCATCATATCACACTTACCTTATTCTCCCAGCTTATTACTGAAATGGAAGTAAGTCATAAAGAAAAGCAAACTGACACGAATGAAACCATTGAGCACAACAGATGGCCTAAGGAGGAGATTCGGGTATGTTTCTCTTTCCCTTCAAATTGCAGAGAAATACTTTGTGTATACAGAAGTGGAGTCCTTTAGTCTATGTGACCATCTATTGCTAAATAACATGCATTAATCCCACTTTTCATATGAGTTTATTATCACATTACATAGATTTCATTCTAGGTACTATGTCTGTGATTTTGCTCATGCACATAAAACCCACAAATCTGTAACCATAATTTTCTTACATACCCAGCTCAAGCTAAATTTGCTCCAAGAACTTTTTCTTTTTTTTTAAGATTTTATTTTTAGTAATCTCTACATCCAATGTGGGGCTCAAACTCACAACCCCAAGATCAAGAGTCACATGCTTCACCAGCTGAGCCAGCCAGGCGCCACCCCCCTCCAAGAACTTTTCCTTTCTGTTCTCCTCTCATAATGTTGTTTCTAATAATTTGCCCTCATTAGCCTTAATATAGAAAAAAGAATCTCTCTTATGCAAAGCAGTGAGAATCTATGTGATAAACTGAAAAAGTAGGTTAAGCAGCGGTTATATTTCTCTAAGTCTCTGTTTTTCAAGTGCACACTGAAAACTAGTAATTGCATTTACCTCGTAGGGTTAGTTATGGGTGTTAAGTAAGTTCCTACCTATGAAGTACTTAAAATGGTTCCTGGAACTACAGTGAGGCCCTAATAACCTTTGGATAGTATATTTTACATATCATCTATATTTCATACAAATAATTTGTTACAAATAAAATATAATAAAGGAGGCAAAACTGTGTTTTCTGCTGTGTATTCTGTGTGTACCCTGGTAACGATGTGGAGTGGGACATCATGCTAGTCCTTTGGTGAATATTTAGTAAGAAAGTGAATGATGTTTAAGGGATAGTCAAACAAAGAATACTAAATCTTCCATTATCTCATTTCCAGTTTAACTTTTATATGTCGATGTTCACCTTAAACTTCAGAAGTCTCAGAATTGCCTAATTACAAGAAAATGAAATTCTCCATGTTGAATATCTATTGTAACAAGAAAAAATTAATCCATAGGTGTTTCTAAGCTATGACATTGGCATTAAAGCCCAGTTCATCTGCAATTTAGAAATTTAAATCAGTTTCATCCTAAATGCACAGATGTAAAATAATTAACTGTATTAGTAAAATACTCCAGTACTCAACTCTTGATTGCCACCATGACCAGCTGTTACTCATATTTCCAAAGTGCCTAACACTTTCTTCTGTGTTATCATTCCTCCATGTTTAGAGACAAAGGAACCCACAAACTGTTCTTTAGGTATTAACAACTGAGGATAGCTAACATTTTTGGAATGGACTTAAGATAAGAAAACAGTTCTATGTATAATATCAATGATTCTTCAGTATCTTTTGAATATTCTTAGCTATCATATAGTAAATGCTTCAGCCATTTGCTGTTCTACTTAATTCACAAATCTGTCCTATGTCCTCACATCTCATCAAGTTCAAGAGCCATGTCACTAGATACTTAAAGGGAAAAAGCCTTTTTATCACCTGCTGTCACTTCCAACTCCGGAGAGCTAAAAGAAGATTTTTATATTTTGCTGTTAAACTACATTCTCCAGATGTCTCTATTCCCAATAATGGCACCATATTCTTTCAGTCATTTTCTTTTGAAACCCCAAAGATTTCCATAGTTTGAGAGACATAGAACAGCACTTAAATGTATGGACTTCCTCACCCATTACTAGCCATTCAATTTGCTTAACTTCTCTGTTCCTCAAGTTCCTCCTCTGCAAAATGAGGAGGATAATAGTATCCTCCTAATAGGGTCACAAGGAGGATTAATTGAATTAATACATTTAAAGTGCTAATACGAGGGGCGCCTGGGTGGCTCAGTTGGTTAAGCGTCCGACTCTGGCTCCAGTCATGATCTCAAAGTTTGTAAGTTCGAGCCCCACATTAGGCTCTGTGATGACAGCTCAGATCCTGGAGCCTGCATTGAGTTCTATGTCTCCCTCTCTCTCTGCCCTTCCCCCACTCATGCTCGCTCATGCTCTCTCTCTCTCTCTCTCTCTCTCCCAAAAATAAACATTTAAAAAAAATTTTTTTACATTATTAAAGTGCCAAGAAGAGTGCCTGGCATACGGCAGGCCCCAAAAAATGTTTGCCATTACTATTATCTTTCATTGTTTTTTTTTAATTTTATTTTGTTTTGTTTAAATCTTTTTTTTTTTTTTTGAGAGAGAGAGATAGTGAATGGGGAGGGGCAGAGAGAGATGGGGAGAGAGAGAGAATCCCAAGCAGGCTCCACACTGTCAGCACAGAGTCGATGTGGGGCTCAGACTCCTGAACCATGAGATCATGACCTGAGTAGAAACCAAGAATCGGACGCTTAACTGACTGAGCCACCCAGGTGACCCTATCTTTCATCTTTCAAGCCAACATTTATCAGATGTTTGTCATATCTGCTTCCACCTCTCCATCCTCAAAGCCATTTCCCTGTCCAGGTCTCTTTGCATCCATCCACTTCTTTGTTCCCCAGCCATGACTTATTGATTTATTCCTCAGACACTCGATGAAAATTACTATATGCCAGGAACTGGCTTAGGCCCTGGGATGATAACAGAGCAAAACAGAGCTGATCTCTGCCCCCATGCAATTAATTATCTAGTGCAGGGGTCACAAACTATGGCCTATGGGCCAAATCTGATCCATCACCTGGTTATCCCAATAAAGTTTTATTGGGATACAGCCATGTCCATTCTTTTGTGGATTGTCTGTGGCTATTTTCAACAGTTGGCAGAGTTGAGATGTTGCAACAGAGTCTATATGGCCACAAAGCAAACTATACTGCCAAAGTTTGCCAACCCCCATTCTAGGGGCAAAAATATAGTAAGATCCCACTAAGGTTAAACTTACATCACTAGAGAGGTGGTTGTTACACGAGGGGGTCATCCTATACATACCAAATTAATATTCCTAAAATATGCCTCATCAGTCATGTCCTTCCCCATGTCTGTCACTTAAAAGTTGAACTATCTCAGCCTGTTATTCAAAGCCCTTGAATTCTAACCCTTTTCCAGCCTAAGCTTCTACTGCCTGTCCTTCTCCATACACTCATTCTTGTAGGCAAATCTTACCTCAGAAGCTTCCCTGAACTCACTAAAATTGCTTAGGTGTCCTTCCCATGGGTTCCCATAGTACTCATTTTAGCACCTGTCACATTGTATTTAAATTGTCTGCTCACTAATCTGATCCTCCCAGAAAGAGCAAGTAAGTCCTTGTGGCCAAGAATGGGGCCTTCTGTGCTGTGGAATGCTCAGTACTAAGCACTATGGCAGACACTTAGCTTGTAAAAATAATAGTAACAAATATTCTTTAAATGAATGAATATCTACCTCTCTTTGGTGTTGCTCTCCTTTTTCCACTCTATGGACACCCCATCTCACACACATACCTGTCCAAAATCTACTTTTCCTCAAGGAAAAGTAGTAAATATGTGGTTAAAAGAAAAAATTATAATGAATTAATAACTTCAAGGCTTAAAAAAATATTGTCATCCAAATGTAGAGAATAATGAATAAAAATTTGAGACTTTTTATTATCTACCTTTCACAGTGTGCTAAAGAAGCCAAAAAAAGGAACGAGAAGAAAAATCTGATCTTGCACAAAATCATTATGATGGAAATATTCTTAAGATACAATGTAAGAAAGGGGCACCTGGGTGGCTCGGTTTGTTAAGCGTCTCACTCGTGATTTCAGTTTAGGTCATGATCTCACAGTTCGTGAATTCGAGCCCCACATCAAGCTCTGCACTGACAGCACAGAGCCTGCTTGGGATTCTCTGTCTCCCTATCTCTCTCTCTCTCTCTCTCTCTCTCTCTTTCTCTCTCAAAAATAAATAAATACAAATTTTTTGAAATATATATATAATGTAAGAAAATAGTATATGGTACTTGAATGTAATTTTTTTAATCTTTAAACATATACCTAATTGCTTCAGACCTAACAATTCTGAGAGGAAGCGTATGAGCATTTATTTTAGTTAAGATTTATTTTTCAAATAAGTTTATAACGTCTGTATTATATTATGCTTGATATTATTTAAGCTATATTTAATAGAAAAATATTTTACCATTGTCATGTGTGTCTATAAGGCAATGAGATCAATTTTGTTTAGCTCTTTTTTTACATTGATAAAAATGACCCACTAGATGGCGCAGTCATCATAAAAAAGTAATGATATTAGAGTTTTGGTTTTGTGTGTGTTTTTAGAGTTTTCTTTTTATATAAAAATTCTTACAGCTTTGTTTCTTTTATGAAATTGGTAATACAATATATTTTGGGCTTGGGTTTTTTTGTTTTAGAATCTATTAAATAGGAAATCTGTCAATTTGAACAGGAGGAGAAAAGGAAATTTATTTTTATTTTTTTTTATTTTTTTAATTTTTTTTTAATTTTTTTTAACATTTATTTATTTTTGAGACAGAGAGAGACAGAGCATGAACGGGGGAGGGTCAGAGAGAGGGAGACACAGAATCTGAAACAGGCTCCAGGCTCTGAGCTGTCAGCACAGAGCCCGACGCGGGGCTTGAACTCACGGACCGCGAGATCATGACCTGAGCCAAAGTCGGCCGCTTAACCGACTGAGCCACCCAGGCGCCCCTGGAAATTTATTTTTAAAAATAACATTTATAGGAAAACAGCCAAAAGGGCATATAGTGCATATCATGCCTATCTATGTCAGGAAGCAGGTGAAAAGGCAGTTTGTGCCAGAACGGCTCTACACATACTCGAAACTCCCTAATTCTAAACTTCATTATATAAAACACCACTTGAAACATGTATCGGAACTGTCCAGTCATTTCAAACCTGAAGGTGAATAGGTGCATTTAGACGGTTGCAAATGGATGGTGCCCACGCGCATAAGGCATCCAAGCTCAGGCCACCAACCGTCAGGGGTTGAAGGGGAGCATCCCCATAAAGGTGGCAGGAGAGGACTGTGAGCCAGAAGACGTCTATTTTTGTAGAAAAGTCTTTCCATATTTTATGCTCTTGGAGCTCTTCAAACAGTAACTAAAAATCTTTATGATCATTATGTAAATTTGTAGCAGATTAATCCTGTATTTTGTTTTCCTCCATTTTGGAGAACCTTATGCAACTTCTCAAACTTTTTTTTTTTTTTTTTTTTGCACAAATGTTAACTTAGATACAATAATCGTGCATGTTTTCTTTCATCAGGACTCAGCTAAATACCCTACTTAATGAAATGGCAATATTGTCAGAAGTTTTTGTGTGCTCAGTTTTTTGTTATTTTATGTATGTGCCTAAGCCTCTACCTGTAAGTTCCAAATAGACAAGAATTTTTGTTTTCAGTTCCTCCCAGCACCAGAGTCTAACAGTCATTGGTGAACATGGGTGCTGACGTTCCTTTTGTTCCCTGAGTTATTCCCCACGCTGGTTCCTGGGTTCTGGCAGCACTTCTCTCTGCCACTCACTTGGTTCTCAGCGAACGCAGCGCCGTGGTTCTTACTCTAGCACACCTCACCTCTACCTGGGCCACAGCTCTCTCCTTATACATCTTCTGCCCATCCTTTATGACTAGTCTTATACACATAGTAAGTACTAAAAAAAGTTGTGTTTGTTTGTTTTTTAGAGAGAGAAAGAGAGAGCAGATACGCAGGTACTCAAGAGTGGTGGGGAGGGGCGTCTGGGTGGCTCAGTCGGTTGAGCGTCAGACTTGGGCTCAGGTCATGATCTCACAGCTTGTGAGTTCGAGCCCCCTGTTGGGCTCTGTGCTGACAGCCCGGAGCCTGGAGCCTGCTTCGGATTCTGTGTCTGCCTCTCTCTCTGCCCCTAACCCGCTTGCATTCTGTCTCTGTCTCTCTGAAAATCAATAAACATTTAAAAAAATTAATAAAAAAAAATAGAGTGGTGGGGAGGGGGAGAGGGAAAGGGAGAAAGGGGGAGAGAGAGAGAGAGAGAGAGAGAGAGAGAGAGAATCAAGCAGGCTTTGTCCCACAACCGTGAAATCATGACCTGAGCTGAAATCAAGTGCTGGATTTTTAACTGACTGAGCCACCCAGATGCCCCCAAAAATATTTTTTTAAGTTGATAACATGAATTTGGGTGAAGCATAAATGTGATTAGACTGCCAAAAATGCAGGAAAATATTGGAGTTTGAAATGAATATGTTCTTGGTAAATATGTATAGGCAAACATTAAGTCACTTTATTTTAATAAATAATTACCGGGTCAATAATAAACAAGAAGCCTGTAAAATATTTCTTATTTTCAATTATATACACATGTATTATTTCAGGAGCACTCTCATGAACTGATGACAGGAATGTAAATTGGTACAGTTATTATGGAGGGCAGGTTGGAATATGTATCCAAAGCCTAGAAGTCATGATGATATTTAAGTTTATCCTAAGGAAATGATCATAGATGTGCACAGAGATTTAGCTATAAGAGTTTTATCACAGGGTTATTTGTAGACAGTGAAAAATGAAAAACATACTATCTCACAAGTGACTACAAGAATAAAGTATATTTTATCAAGTCAGTGTGAAATAACATTCAACCATTGTGTGTGAGATTGTGGGAGAGAAGTTAATGAGTATGGAATAAAAGGTTATTTATAGGCAGTTCTATTTGTGGAACTGTGGGCTATTATACATCTTGAATGACTTTCCCAAGTGGAAATGTTGAAATCTGAATAAGATAAAGTGTATACTTTCAGAACACTATTACCTGAAGTGAAAACAACACATCTTTTATATCCCAAATGAAATGAAAGCAAGACTCTGGAAAGTGAGCATCAAGCTGGCTTTTGCCCTGAGTTCCTGCTAAAACACAAAGCATGTATAACATACCCTTTCAGGGCTGCACAGGTTACAGACATCTAATAGCATATTCCTCACAGGCCTCAGACTCCAAAGAGCTGCACCAGCAGTGTAAGAACAAAAGAAAAATAAACCTTATTTTAGACAAGGAGAAGGCAAGGAAATTTGCCTATCTTGAACCTTAATTTGAAGGGAAAGGTGTAAAATAGCAAAGCACTAAAAATAGCCAAGACACTCCCAAACAGAAAAACAAGATAGCAGAAGTTGTCACTCTAGTTATCAAGACTTATTATAAAGAAGGAGAAATTAGGGGTGCCTGGGTGGCTCAGTCAGGTAAGCGTCCGACTCTTGGTATCAGCTCAGGTCATGATCTAGGTTTTGAGTTCGAGCCCTGCATCCGCTTGGGATTCTCTGTCTTCCTCTCTCTCTGCTTCTGTCTCTCTCTCTCAAAATAAATAAACATTAAAAAAAAAAAGAGGGAGAAATTAAGACAGTGTAGTATTAACAGAAAGTTAGAAAAGTACACTAACGGAACAGGATAAAGAGGCACAGGACAGTGCATATATGGACAGGGCTCATGAGTGGAAAAGGATGAACTGGTCAATGAAGAGTGCTCAGACTATTGGTCATCCATACGGAAAACTGTAATTGGATCTCTTAACTCCACAGCAAACATAAAAAATAATTTCAGATGTATTAAGACTTACATGTAACAGGAAAAAAATGATAATAGTCTGAGGAGACAACATAAACTAATAACTTTCTGACCTCGGAATAGGGAAAGCTTTCTTAAATAAGTCACAAGAAATGCAAACTGTAAAAGAAAACATTGAAATTTCAACTACAAAAAATAGGAATTTTCGCTCATGAGGTAATATAGTATTGACAATGTAGCAGCTACATGCATCAACATAGTGAATCCCAAAACATAATCCTGAGTGAAAGGCAGTAATTAAAGAATACATACAATATCATTTCATTTATATAAAGTTTTATGAACGAGGAAACTAAAAACTCTGTTTTCCTCTAGGAGTTTTACAGTTCCAGGTCTTATATTTTATAATTCTTTAATCCATTTCAAGTTAATTTTTGTAGGTGGCTAAAATAGGGATCCAGTTTCATTCTATTACGTGTAGATATCCAATTTTCCCAGCATTTTTCATGTTAAAATTTTCTTAGAGGAAGTAGTGGAAAGATCCCTGCCAAGTGCTAAAAAAAAAAAAAAAAAAAAAAAATGTCAGCCTCACCATGGTCAGAGGTTACAGGTGATTTTGATTTTCTTCTTTGGTTTAATCTCAATTTTATGAAGCTCTTACCTATTGTTTCTATAAAATGATAGAGGTTGTTAATAATGTTTGCAGAAAGAGTGTTCATTTTCCTTCCTGACCCCTCCACGAGGCATATAATGTATTGATATTGACATATATTGTCATATTACCTAGAGGGGACTACAGAAGCTGCCCTCTATCCTCAGAATTTGTGAGGTTCTTCTAGCCTAAAGAAAAAAGGGAACTGAAGGTACTTCTGTTTTCTACCTGCCTTGTCTTGACTTGCTCACTCTCAGAATTATACTATTGGTGATGCTCTCAACAACCCCAGCAGTGCTGTTCATGTCATCTGTGTCTGTAGTTTGCCAGTAAGTAAAAACCATTGTAATAAACTGAGAACAAGTGTGACCTGGAACTCATGGATGTATTCATAAATTTACTTTTGTTTCTCGCTGTCTTTTTAAACCTGCTTAGAAGGAGTCATCCTTTTCTTCGACCTGGATTAAAACCTGGGGAGGTCTTGGGGCTCAGTCGATTGAGTGGCCGACTTCGGCTCAGGTCATGATCTCGCAGTTAGTGAGTTCGAGCCCCGAGTCGGGCTCTGTGCTGATAGCTGGGAGCCTGGAGCCTGGAGCCTGCTTCTGTTTCTGTGTCTCCCTCTCTCTCTGCCCCTCCCCTGTTCGCGCTCTGTCTCTCTCTGCCTTTCAAAAATTAATAAAAATAAATAAAATAAAAATAAAAAATAAAATAAAAAAATAAAATAAAATAAAACATGGGGAGGTCTATTGAATTTTCTGCTCCAACTTAACTAATGGACACTTTCATTTGCAAATACCCTCTCAATGCATTAGTTCAGAGGGTCCGCTTCAAAATACTAACAACACTTCACTCTTCATAACTGTTGGCCTAAACCCAGCCAGGGCTTACCACATGAACCGAAGGTCTGCAAAGAAGGCACGATCTGTTACTGCTGTCTTTCCTCAGTCTAGTGATTTCTGACTCAGCACCATGCACCACATCCTGGAATGGGCTTCCTTGACTTGCACCATTGTCTGATGGTTTAGTGCTCCCTGGGCCTGGCAGGGACGTAAAGTAACCCTTTCCATCATGTGCCCTTAGTGTAGGGTTGCCATATGAAGGGGGGGAAACACAGGACACCCAAATAAATTTGAATTCCAAGCACACAACAATTTTTAGTATATCTCAAATGTTGCTTGTCTGAAATTCAAATATTGCATGGGATATACTGAAAAATTATTCATTGTTTATCTCAACTTAATTAGATGTCCTACATTTTATCTGGCATCTCTACCTTTGCTCTTTTTTTAGATTCTTCCCAATATTACTCTCTAAACCCAGACAAGGTCTGTCATCAAAATGGGAAGTCCCCTTTACCTCTTAGATTCTGCCCCAGCCATAAACTGACTGCCTCTTACTGTTGAGGTCTCTTCAGCTACCAGGATACCCTCTGGGCAAGATCCCTTTTATATGTCCCCAAGCTGATCCTCAGTCGGAGTGCCACAACCCATCCCTGGGATTCAATGGCATCTGCCTGGCCTCTGGAGGGGTTCAAAGTACCTTTTGCAGCCCAAGGAGCTGGACCTACGTGCTCACCAATGTGAGGGAATGTATATCAAGCTGAATTTCTTTCCTCTAGGCTTAAGGTTAGGAGGCAGCAACTGTGTTCACTGCCTCTCCCTTGGTGGTGATGTGAGGCAGGGAGAAGGGACTGTTCTGTCCAAAGAAATGATTCTCTAAAATCTCTCTCAATATCCACATGCTGAACCTTTTAAAATTTTTGATGTGGAATCCAGTAATCCTATAATCAGTCATTAGCTCACTTCCTTGACAGTTTGGATCCTGGTAGTTTGAATCATTACTTGCTTTGATGTACAAAATCTTTTCTATCTTGGAACCTCAGTGACAATTGCCGAGTTAACATCAGGATGATACACAGTGCATATCCATCTCTGCTCAAGTGCTCAAATCCTGTGGCCTTCTTTCTCAACCAACAGCTGTGACTGCCTCCCTGGGTGGAAAGGAGAACTCTGCACGGAGACAGTTTCCACCTGTGACCCTGAACATGACCCTCCACACCACTGTAGCAAAGGAGCAACTTGTGTTTCATTGCCTCATGGGTATACCTGTTCCTGTCCTCTGGGAACCACTGGAATCCACTGCGAACAAGGTAAGGCAGAATTTCAACTCCTGCTTGTTCACAAATTAAGTCAGTTTCCTTTTCAAAAAGACAATGGAAAATATATAATAATCCTCAGCTTGCATAAGATCTGGATTTCCTCCACATTTACAAGTGCACTACAGGATAGGAAGGAGTGGTTGGAATAGTTCAGTCTTGTTCTCTCCACCATAGAGACGAACCCAAGTCATTTCTCTGCTGTCTTCCTTGCAGCCCAATAGCACAAACTCATCTTCATGGAGCCCACTCACCTAACACTGGCAGGAGAAGAAATGTGGTTCTCTACTGCCCATCATCCCCAAACCACAAGCGACAACTCCACACCGCATTTAATGCTTTCTCCTCCTAGAACTTCCCTGACCATCTCTGCCTACCCCAGCCTTTACAGACAAGACTGGGTTAATAGAACGCTGCCACCTTTAAACCTCCTCAATCACACCATAACCCTCTGCTAAAGCTCTAGGAAGCCTAGAACAAGAGAACTTCTCAGGTGAATAGTGACCACAAGCACAAAGTCTAAATGGGGACTTTGGAAACTGAGTCCCATGGAAGAAATGAGGAAAGCATACACTGCTTAATATCTCAAGTCTTGCATGGGGTGCCTGGGTGGTGGAGTTGGGTAACCATCCGACTTCAACTCAGGTCATGATCTCACAGTTCATGGGTTTGAGCCCTGTGTTGGTATCTGTGCTGACAGCTCAGAGCCTGGAGCCTGCTTTGGATTCTGTGTCTCCCTCTCTCTCTGCCCCTCCCCTGCTCGCAATCTGTCTGTCTCTCTCAAAATAAATAATAAAACTTTTTTTTTTAACACATCTCAAGTCCTGCAGCTTCTAAAAATCAATACTTAATATTTCATTTTGTCATATTTGGTGTAGTTCTAAATTTCTCAGCGAAACTGGTCTAGAAGAAGACTCCATAACGCCATGTTCAGAGTCCTAACAATTCAGTTGTGTAACAGGCACAGTTGTGTTACCCTAAGGCTAATAGAATGGCCTGACTGAAGCTGCCCAGCCAGCCAGTCAAGATCCAGTTGCACAACTCAGGTGGGTCCTGTTGTTCATTTTGTTGCCACCTGCTGGCTGCTATCTTGTCTAGTTTAAATATCAGTAGGGATGATTCTGGATCTTGGGGCTGGCTGGGACTTAAAAACAGTGTGGCAAGGATTCCAAACTCGCAGTTAAGGAATATGATGAGATGAAGCCAGAAAAATAGGGGGACATAGAGTTTTACCTACTATCTCCTGGCTTCCTGAGATTGGAGAATCCACTATTATTCTATCCCACCTCACCCTCCATCCAGAAGATAAAGCTTTAGCCTTTATTTCCCCTATTTAGGAACAGAGGCTGGCATAGAAGGACAGGAACCAATCATCAATTGTGTTATATACACCTTTGCATAATTTGGGGGGGGGGTATTGTAATATATTCATATGTGTGGTAAGAACTAATTTAATCTCTCTCAGATCACTTTATCAAATATACTAATGCAAACATTTTTTATCCTATGTCCCTTGAGATTCTGTGAGTATTTAACTCTCATCCAAAAGTCAAAAGTGTTAATAAATAGAAGACATTGGAGATTTAGAATACCAGTGATTTAGTGACAGAAATTTTTAATCATGTCTTAAGGTGTGACTATAAAATAATGAGATGCAGTTTTGTGCCTGGCTTATGGAAATCAGTCTTTTTCATAATGACATATGGCAGATCTTGATCTTTTTTAAATGCCTGTTCTTAGTTCCTAGAATTGCCACACTCCATCCTGGTATAGGAATTTTATTCATACTCTTTCCTCTGCCTTAAATGTTCTCGTGTTCCTCTCCACAGTCAGCTAACACTTATTTATCCTTCAGATTTCAACTCAGACTTTACTTCTTTAGGGAAGCATTCCCAGATTTCCTGTCATAGAACTGAGGGCAGTGACCATGCCTGTTTTTGTCTATTGTTGTTGAATCTCTATCACCCATCACATAGTGCAGATCAAAATATATATATACATTTCAACTTACTAGTTCTAAAATAATAAAAACTGATTGTGATAGTTTTCAAGAAATAGTTCCTGACTTTAGTGAAAAGTGAAGTACTTGAAACTTTACCGAGATGATGTATCTCTATTACTCCCAAAGAGATAGCTATTAGAAAGTGAAAGAAATAATAAGACAAGTTCACAGAAGGGCTAGTGACTATAACAATAGGGAAAGCTTAAAAGCTCAAATGATGAAAGCCTAGGGGATTAACCCAAAGTTTGAGTGGGTGTATATAAATAAATAATATTGGTATGTATATAAATAAATTATATAGAGAGATGGTAGATTAGAGAGGATAGATGATAGGTAGATAGATGAAAGAGATAATCAATAGATAGATGAGAGAGAGGGAAATAGTGACAATGATAAAATTATTTCATAGAGAGTTTACAAACTATGATAAAAGCTGCCAAAAAAATTATGTCACTCCCATAATTTTCCTTCTTCCTCTTCTATTTCCACATTCCAAGAAACCTTAAGTCTTAGAAACAAAATTAATTGAACTGCACATGGAACCTGAGACTTACAGCTTTCATACCTGCCTAGTTTTATGACCACCTTTTTTTTTAAGTTTATTGATTTATTTTGAGAGAGAGAGAGAGGAAGAAAGAGGGTGCACAAGCAGGGGAGGAGCAGGAGAGAGAGAGGGAGAGAGAAAATCCCAAGCAGGCTCCACACTATCAGTACAGAGTCCCACTCGGGGCTTGATCCTATAACTCTGGGATCATGACCTGAGCCAAAATCAAGAGTCAGATGCTTAACCAACAGAGCCACTCAGGTGACCCATGACCATCTTTATTGTAAGTAAGCCCCACCCCTAATACAAATCAAAACTCATGTTTATAATCTCTGAATGAGAAGAAACCAAAATGCAATTGCTATTTAAGTCTGATGAAGCTGTGAAGGGTAGGGATGGTGAAACGGTGTCATTTGCCTCAAAAATGCAGTCTAGCATTAGTAACCTTTGTTCTTTTCTCCTTCCCTTGGAGTAATGGTTATAGAATGGATTATTCACTAAAATGTTAAAATTGGGTACCAGTTCCAGACCAGGTGTTGGAAATACTCCCTTAACCAGACAGCTGCCCAGCCTCCATAAAAGTTACATTCCAATAGGAGGAGTCAGGCAAACACCATATCCACCAATCAGTGAGGAAAGATACAGACTGAGTTAATGCCATAAAGGAAATAAAGCAGAAGGGGAGATAGAAAGCCACTGGAAGAGTACATTTTAGTTGGGATGGTCAGGATCGGACTCTTTTAAGTGGGACATTTGAGCTCATCTAGTGAGAATTAGCCACGTGTGAAGTCATGTGGGACAAGTACTCTAGGCAGAGGCTAAACCCAGTAATAGGAAAATAATATTACTTATTTGAGAGAGAGAAAGGCAGCCAGTATTCCCAGAATAGGAGATGGTATTATAAGATGACTTCGGAAAGGCAAGCAGAAGTCAGATCATACAGAGTCTTGGAAAACATGGTAAAGAATTTTAATTTCATGCTAACAAAATAAGACACCTGTGAAGACTATAAGTGGGAGATTTGCATCCTGGTGCTACAAGTAACTCGTGATTTCCTTTCTGCTGTTTAACTTTCTAAGCCTCAGTTTCATTATCTGTAAAGTGGCAATAGTAAGCGTGCCACCTATTTGCCACGTGCCCCGCCCTTCCTCCTACTCCCACCCCTCCCCCTCTGCTCTGTACCCCAGAGGCCCTCTCAGAGGATTGCATCGATGGGATCCCTTCCATTCTGCCTCCAGTTGAGTTTAGACAACAGAAGTCACCAGCAATTGTTGCGAGGAAGGAGAGTGAGACAGGGTATTTATTTCCCTAGATTTCTTGCCACTAGGTCACCAAAATTTACCTTTCCCCAAGGGCACAGTTTCTGTCAGGAGATCCTCACCTTCTCCAGCTTCAGGCCTAAGAGTGAAAACAGCTCCCTATTGAGACAAAGCCCAGAGAAACACCCCAGCTCCTGCAGTTTCCCTGAACCCTGCCCACATCTTGGTAAATGGTCTTCATTCCCTTATTTTCAAACTACTCCACATGAGCATACCATCTATTCACTGCCAGGACCCTCACTGATATAATAACTATGATTTTGCCCACTTTACAAAATTCATTGGAGGCAGTGTATATAACAGTTCTTTATTAAGTATAAAGTGCTATAAAATATAAAGTATTATTTTTTTCCTCTTGTTCTCAAGATCCAAAATTCAGACCAACACTCTTAATAAAATAATTGAGCCATATTATGTATTAAATCTACATTTTGGTATCAAGTGTTCCAGGAGTGTAGAATCACAGGACATCACCAATCATCTTCTAGTCCAACAGTATCAATTTATAAATGAGGAGACTAATGCTCAGAGAAATTAAATAATGTACCAAAAGTCTCAGAATCAAGTCTCTTGACTCTCAATCCAATTATTAATAGCTTCTTAATAATTAGTTAATAAATACAAGCACAGTATATCACCATCGAGTTCACTAACACTCTGTTTCTAGA
Organism: Panthera uncia; assembly: GCF_023721935.1. Taxonomy (NCBI): domain Eukaryota; kingdom Metazoa; phylum Chordata; class Mammalia; order Carnivora; family Felidae; genus Panthera; species Panthera uncia. The sequence goes on along the minus strand of NW_026057580.1, from coordinate 27,680,782 downwards.
TCTTAGCAGTCCCTTATAATAGCCATTCCATAAGTAAATATGGCATAGGAATTAACAATGTAGAGGTAACATATTTATCAACAACTATCATACTCCAGTTATCTAAGAAAGCCTAATAAAGGAGCAATGTAATCATTAAAATTCAAATAACTTCAGAACTAAAATTTGTATTTGAATGAGTCAATGGGTAGGATTGAAAAGAACCTTAAAAATCACTTACTTAATCCCAACTCTTCTACTTCAAAAGAGGTAAAAATCAAAACTCTGAATTTGGGATGCCTGGGTGGCTCAGTCAATTAAGAGACTAACTCTTGAATTCAGCTCAGGTCGTGATCTCACATTTGTGAAATCCAGCCCTGCATGGGGCTCCAAGCTGAGCATGGAGACTGCTTGGGATTCTCTATCTCCCTCTCCCCCCCGCCCCTTCCAGTTTGCCTTCACGAGAACCCCCCCCCCTCAAAACCAAAACAAAACCAAGAACCTCTAAATTAGTGGGACTAAGAATTTAAGCTTTCACATGGCCAATCCAGTGAGTTTCCCATTACACTGTATTACCTACACTTATAATCAAAATATATAAACTACCAGTCACATGAAATGAGTAAAAACCTGTGCAGCCTGTGTTATGCAAAACTGGTTAATAAAATATCTTTGTCCCAGTATTTTAAATACTTGTAAGTATTTTTTAAATTTTATTTATTTATTTAGAGAGCAGGAGAGAGGCAAAGGGAGAGAGAGAGAGAGAGATTGAGAGAATCCCAAGCAGGCTCCACACACACACAGAACCCAACTCAGGGCTCTCATGAACCATGAGATCACGACCTAAGCCGAAATCAATAGTCGGATGCTTAACTGAGCCACCAGGGGCCCCAAAATAGTTAAGTATTTTAAAGTGTATGTATGTATCTGATCAAAGGGTTGCTGGGGGAAATTTTCTATACCAGCATTACAGTTTAAGTAGTAAAATTTGATTTTGTCTGTCCCTTACTCTTAAGATGTCTAACTAATGGGAAAGAGAGATCTTTCAAGTCCCTTAAAACATTTACCTGTAACTGTCAGAAAGAAAAATCCATTTAAGGACAAGAGAAGGAGAATTCGTGATTGGCATATTTTCTTTTCACCATGGCCCCAACCCAAACTCCTCAGGAATTCCAGAGGTATGGTGCTGTAGTAAGGAAAATATCAACAGACCACTTGAATTCGATGGCTTTAAGGGTCACCACCACCAAAAATGATTCCAAAATATCTGAGCCTAGTTCTAGAAGCACAGGAATTCACAATGTTCACATTATCTGGCCCAGAAACCAGCTCAGACTTGTGTTTTTTAAACACCCAAGGGACCCAAACCAGCTTTACAAATTAAACTGAAGATAAAGAAGGGTGGTCAGCAAACAACAGCATCTGGGTTCGACAGTTCACAGGACTATTGATCTTAATTTAGAAAGAAATAACAGGATAGGGTAAATGTTTTGCAATCCAGTTTGGTCATTAAAATATTCCATTTCCAGCAGAACTCTGGTTTACAATTATTTTGCAAGACAGGCAATATGCCAAGTTTCTTTTCTCGTACACTCAAATCTTGTTCCTTTGCTTTTGTGTGTGTGTGTGTGTGTGTGTTGTAGCTGTATTTCCTGTTAGAATCTGTGTTTTACAACTATACATATAACCTTTCCTGAATCATAAAATCTCTCCTCTGGATTTATTTTTTCCACATTATTGGTAAATTGCTTTTTCCTATTTACCACTAAATCTTAGCTATTGCATATTGGTGACATTTAGCCAAATGAGATTCTGTAATATGTGTGTTTTTACCTTTTAGTCTGGAAGATACAGAAAATGTTTCCATTTTTCTTACATTCTTTACATCTTTAGTGAAATTTTTTTTTCTCATTCATTTCTCATTCCCTAAGGTAAAGAAACCCACTCATATGCTGGCAGTTAGAATGAAACAAGCAAATATTCAAGCTACCTAGACAGTCTTAATGCCAAGAATACTTTATCGTCCCTAGCTTTCATTGAAATTAATTCAAGGTCATAGAGAAGCTCAGTTCTTCAAGCCTTCCTGACACACGGGGCGCCTTCCTGCCAAGTCTTTGGTTTTCCTGATAGTAAAGAAAAGGGTCCACAACACTATAGATGGCAATTTCAACAATCATTACTGTTTGCCTATTTTCAGATATTCATTTCCAGGTGCTTTTAGCTATGTGGTAATAGAGCAGGTAATCCACAAGCTTTCTTCATAGAAAAAAAAATGAATCGTAGTCTTTATTTATTTCCCCTACTTTTAATCCCATCTTATTAGTAAGGATGTGGTTATATGTATACTAGATCCTCTATCTCTACAATTTTATAATACTAGTAAAAAATAAACAGGAACTAGCTATAATCCCTAGGAACACATATTTTAATTATTTAATCTTCTTTCTGTGTCCTTCAATACAACCTGCTAAATCATAAATTAAACTCAGTAAGGCAGTGAATTATATATAACAATTCTAATGTTTATGTGAACATTAAGCTTTTTGAGTGTCCAAAGGAATAGAAGTTGCAGGTGAGTCCTAGTAGAAAGAAACAGACACAACTGCTTTTTCCTAACCTTGGACTTTGGACAAGTTAAGTTAGCTCTCCAGAACATGAGGCTTCTCAAGTGTGAAAAAAAGGTGAAAAACGAATATGTGAAAATCTCTGTTTGGAGGAAATTTTTGGCCAAAGTCTGGAGAGTCCATTCTCTTTGTCAAGTCCTAAGTTAATGATTACTACTTTTTATAAGGTAGTGAGTGAAAGTTAAAAACTATTAGGAGACAGACATCTATGAGAGGTTTTTCTTCAACAAAGTCCTTTTGATTTTGTATTCAAGATAACATTAAGTAATAAACAGCACTCACAATGAATCTTCAGCTCTCTACTGCTAATGTTTCCTCCCTTTAAATGTTTTACATGTTTAAACATAAATACCCTGTTCCCTGCAGTGAAAAAAAATGTTTTTGCTTACAGTCAATTTCTGTGGCTAGGGCTTGGTTGCCTCTTCCCCCATGGCAGGTTTGTGCACCTTCTTTTAATATGAAATGATGCACAGTGCTAAGATCCAACCACAAACTTTACTTTCTAGTTTGGGGAACTAAGAGACAGGCTCCCTCTAGTTTCTACTAGAAATATTGAAAAGTGACAAGCAAACTAAAGTTTTCACAATCGCTAAAGATACAAAGATTGCAAAATATTGTTCTATGTTCTTTTGTTAAAGTCTGTACACTTTATCTTAAGAAAAATTTAAAAAGCAAACCTCCCTGTACCATGCTGTTCTAGTGGCCAAGGAATATCACAAGGCAACGGTCAAGAAAGCCCAGTGGTCTGAGAGGCAAAATTGTCTAAGAGTCTCCTAACACACCTCATGATGAGGTGTCACTGAAATAAAAGAGGCCAGCACAGTACCTAGTACACAAGAAGCACTCCATAAATGATTAGCCCCATCCTACAGATGAAGAAGAAAGTACTAGATTACACTTATGTTAAATGTAGACAACGTCCACATAGATATTTTGATCAATTTTATTTTAAAAATAGGAGTTAGTCTTAAATATTCTTTTTTTTTTTTTTTTTGGTGTTTATTTATTATTGAGAGAGAGAGCACAAGTCGGGAGAGGCAGAGAGACAGGGGGAACAAGGATCCAAACTGGGCTCTGTGCTGACAGCAAAGAGCCCGATGAAGGGCTCAAGCTTACAAACCATGAGATCATGACCTGAGCCGAAGTCAAATGCTTAACTGACTGAGCCACCCAGGCACCCCAAGTTATTCTTAAGTTAGAATATTTTATTTTTTTTAACTTGTTTTATTTTTTATTTTTTTAAATTTACATCCAAATTAGTTAGCATACAGTGCAACAGTGATTTCAGGAGTAGGTTCCTTAGTGACCCTTACCCATTTAGCCCATCCCCCCTCCCACAACCCCTCCAGTAACCCTGTTTGTTCTACATATTTATGAGTCTCTTCTGTTTTTCCCCCTCCCTGTTTTTATATTATTTTTGTTTCCCTTCCCTTATATTCATCTGTTTTGTCTCTTAAAGTCCTCATGAGTGAAGTCATATGATTTTTCTCTTTCTCTGACTGACTAATTTCACTTAGAATAATACCCTCCAGTTCCATCCACATAGTTGCAAATGGCAAGATTTCATTCTTTTTGATTGCTGAGTAATATTCCATTGCATATATATACATCTTCTTTATCCATTCATCCATCGATGGACATTTGGGCTCTTCCATACTTTGGCTATTGTTGATAGTGCTGCTATAAACATGGGGGTGCATGTGTCCCTTTGAAACAGCACACCTGTATCCCTTGGATAAATGCCTAGTAGTGCAATTGCTGGGTTGTAGGGTAGTTCTATTTTTAGTTTTTTGAGGAACCTCCATACTGTTTTCCAGAGTGGCTGCACCAGCTTGCATTGCCACCAACAATGCAAAAGAGATCCTCTTTCTCCGCATCCTTGCCAACATCTGTTGTTGCCTGAGTTATTAATGTTAGCCATTCTGACAGGTATAAGGTGGTATCTCATTGTGGTTTTGATTTATATTTCCCTGATGATGAGTGATGTTGAGCATTTTTTCATGTGTCAGTTGACCATCTGGATGTCTCTTTGGAGAAGTGTCTATTCATGTCTTTTGCCCATTTCTTCACTGGATTATTTGTTTTTTGGGTGTGGAGTTTGATAAGCTTTTTATAGATTTTGGACACTAACCCTTTATCTGATATGTCATTTACAAATATCTTTTCCCATTCTGTCAGTTGCCTTTTAGTTTTGTTGATTGTTTCCTTCGCTGTGCAAAAGCTTTTTATCTTGATGAGGTCCCAGTAGCTCATTTTTGCTTTTGTTTCCCTTGCCTCTGGAGACATGTTGGGTAAGAAGTTATGCAGGCAAGATCAAAGAGGTTTTTGCCTGCTTTCTCCTCGAGGATTTTGATGGCTTCCTGTCTTACATTGAGGTCTTTCATCCATTTTGAGTTTATTTTTGTGTATGGTATAAGAAAGTGGTCCAGGTTCATTCTTCTGCATGTTGCTGTCCAGTTTTCCCAGCACCACTTGCTGAAGAGACTGTCTTTATTCCATTGGATATTCTTTCCTGCTTTGTCAAAGATTAGTTGGCCATACATTTGTGGGTCCATTTCTGGGTTCTCTATTCTGTTCCATTGATCTGAGTGTCTGTTCTTGTGCCAGTACCATACTGTTTTGATTATAGCTTTGTAATGTAGCCTGAAGTCTGGGATTGTGATGCCTCTTGCTTTGGTTTTCTTTTTCAAGATTGCTTTGGCTATTCAGGGTCTTTTCTAGTTCCATACAAATTTTAGGATTATATGTTCTAGCTCTGTGAAGAATGCTGGTGTTATTTTGATAGGCATTTCATTGAATATGTAGATTGCTTTGGGTAATATCAACATTTTAACAATATTTGTTCTTCCTATCCAGGAGCATAGAATCTTTTTCCATTTTGTTTGTGTCTTCTTCAGTTTCTTTCATAAACTTTCTATAGTTTTCAGTGTATAGATTTTTCACCTCTTTGGTTAGATTTATTCCTAGGTATTTTATGGTTTTTTTGTGCAACTGTAAATGGGATCGATTCCTTGATTTCTCTGTCACTTCATTGTTGGTGTATAGGAGTGCAACCTATTTCTGTGCATTGATCTTATATCCTGCAACTTTGCTGAATTCATGAATTCACTGCTAGAAGCAGTTTTTCAGTGGAATCTTTTGGGTTTTCCATATAGAGTATCATGTCATCTGCAAAGAGTGAAAGTTTGACCTCCTCCTGGCTGATTTGGATGCCTTTTATTTCTTTGTGTTTTCTGATTGCAGAGGCTAAGACTTCCAATACTATGTTGAATAACAGTGGTGAGAGTGGACATCCCTGTCTTGTTCCTGACCTTAGGGGGAAAGCTGTCAGTTTTTCCCCATTGAGGATGATAATTAGCGTTGAGTCATTCATATATCCCTTTTCTCAAGGTATGCTCCTTCTATCCCTACTTTCTTGAGGGTCTTTATCAAGAAAGGATGCTGTATTTTGTCAAATGCTTTCTCTGCATCTATTGAGAGGATCATATGGTTCTTGTCCTTTCTTTTATTGATGTGATGAATCACGTTAATTTTTTTTGCAGATATTGAACCAGCCCTGCATCCCAGGTATAAATCCCGCTTAGTCGTGGTGACTAATTTTTTTAATGTATTGGTGCATCCGGTTGGATAATATCTTGAGGATTTTTGCATCCATGTTCATCAGGGAAATTGGTCTATAGTTCTCCTTTTTAGTGGGGTCTCTGGTTTTGGAATCAAGGTAATTCTGGCTTCATAGAAAGAGTTTGGAAGTTTTCCTTCCATTTCTATTTTTGGAACAGTTTCAAGAGAATAGGTGTTAACTCTTCCTTAAATGTTTGGTAGAATTCCCCTGGAAAGCCATCTGGCCCTGGACTCTTGTTTTTTGGCAGATTTTTGATTACTAATTCGATTTCCTTACTGGTTATGGGTCTGTTCAAATTTTCTATTTCTTCCTGTTTCAATTTTGGTAGTGTATATGTTTCTAGGAATTTGTCCATTTCTTCCAGATTGCCCATTTTATTGGCATATAATTGCTCATAATATTCTCTTATTATTGTTTTTATTTCTCCTGTGTTGGTTGTGATCTCTCCTCTTTCATTCTGGATTTTATTTATTTGGGTCCTTTCCTTTGTCTTTTTGGTCAAACTGGCTAGTGGTTTATCAAGTTTGTTAATTCTTTCAAAGAACCAGCTTCTGGTTTCATTGATCTGTTGTACTGTTTTTTTATTGGTTTTGATAGCATTAATTTCTGCTCTAATCTTTTATTATTTCCTGTCTTCTGCTGGTTTGGGGTTTCATATGCTGTTCTTTTGGCAGCTCCTTAAGGCATAAGGTTAGGTTGTGTATCTGAGATCTTTCTTCCTTCTTTAGGAAGGCCTGGATTGCTATATACTTTCCTCTTATGACCACCTTTGCTGCATCCCAGAGGTTTTGGTTTGTGGTGTTATCATTTTCATTGGCTTCCATATACTTTTTAATTTCCTCTTTAACTTCTTGGTTGGCCCATTCATTATATAGAAGGATGTTCTTCAGTCTCCAAGTATTTGTTACCTTTCCAAATTTTTTCTTGTGGTTGATTTTGAGTTTCATAGTGTTGTGGTCTGAAAATATGCACGGAATCATTTCGAACTTTTTATACTTACTTAGGGCTGATTTGTATCCCAGTATATGGTCTATTCTGGAGAATGTTCCATGTCCACTGGAGAAGAATGTATATTCTGCTGCTTTAGGATGAAATGTTCTGAATGTATCTGTTAAGTCCATCTAGTCCAGTGTATCATTCAAAGCCATTGTTTCCTTGTTGATTTTTTGATTAGATGATCTGTCCATTGCTGTGAGTGGGGTGTTGAAGTCTCCTATTATTATGATATTACTATCGATGAGTTTTTTATGTTTGTGATTAGTTGATTTATATATTTGGGTGCTACCACATTTGGCAGATAAATGTTTACAATTGTTAGGTCTTTTTGGTGGATAGACCCCTTGATTATGATATAATGCCCTTCTGCACCTCTTGATATGGTCTTTATTTTATTTTTTTTTTTTTTTAAGTTTTATTTGGTAAAATATATATCACATAACACTTGACATTTAAACCATTTTAAGTGTATAATTCAGGGCCATAAAGTACATTCCCATGTTGTACAACCATCACCATTGTCTACTTCCAAAATATTTTCATCCCCCCAAAGAGAAACTATAACCACTAAGCAGTAACTCTGTTCATTATCCCCCAGCCCCTGATAACCTCTGTTCCATTTTCTGTCTTTATAAATTTGCCTGTTCTAGATATTTCATGTACGTGAAATGTTATTTTTCTTTTTTTTCAATATATGAAATTTATTGTCAAATTGGTTTCCATACAACACCCAGTGCTCATCCTAAAAGGTGCCCTCCTCAATACCCATCACCCACTCTCCCCTCCCCCCACCCCCCATCAACCCTCAGTTTGTTCTCAGTTTTTAACAGTCTCTTATGCTTTGGCTCTCTCCCACTCTAACCTCTTTTTTTTTTCCTTCCCCTCCCCCATGGGTTTCTGTTAAGTTTCTCAGGATCCACATAAGAGTGAAACCATATGGTATCTGTCTTTCTCTGTATGGCTTATTTCACTTAGCATCACACTCTCCAGTTCCATCCACGTTGCTACAAAGGGCCATATTTCATTCTTTCTCATTGCCACGTAGTACTCCATTGTGTATATAAACCACAATTTCTTTATCTATTCATCAGTTTATGGACATGTAGGCTCTTTCCATAATTTGGCTATTGTTGAGAGTGCTGCTATAAACATTGGGGTACAAGTGCCCCTATGCATCAGTACTCCTGTATCCCTTGGATAAATTCCTAGCAGTGCTATTGCTGGGTCATAGGGTAGGTCTATTTTTAATTTTTTGAGGAACCTCCACACTGTTTTCCAGAGTGGCTACACTAATTTGCATTCCCACCAACAGTGCAAGAGGGTTCCCGTTTCTTCACATCCTCTCCAGCATCTATAGTGTCCTGATTTGCTCATTTTGGCCACTCTGATGGGCGTGAGGTGATATCTGAGTGTGGTTTTGATTTGTATTTCCCTGATGAGGAGCAACGTTGAGCATCTTTACATGTGACTGTTGGCCATCCGGATGTCTTCTTTAGAGAAGTGTCTATTCATGTTTTCTGCCCATTTCTTCACTGGATTATTTGTTTTTCAGGTGTGGAATTTGGTGAGCTCCTTATAGATTTTGGATACTAGCCCTTTGTCCGATATGGCATTTGCAAATATCTTTTCCCATTCTGTTGGTTGCCTTTTAGTTTTGTTGGTTGTTTCCTTTGCTGTGCAGAAGCTTTTTATCTTCATAAGGTCCCAGTAGTTCATTTTTGCTTTTAATTCCCTTGCCTTTGGGGATGTGTCAAGTAAGAGATTGCTATGGCTAAGGTCAGAGAGGTCTTTTCCTGCTTTCTCTTCTAGGGTTTTGATGGTTTCCTGTCTCACATTCAGGTCCTTTATCCATTTTGAGTTTATTTTTGTGAATGGTGTGAGAAAGTGGTCTAGTTTCAACCTTCTGCATGTTGCTGTCCAGTTCTCCCAGCACCATTTGTTAAAGAGACTGTCTTTTTTCCATTGGATGTTCTTTCCTGCTTTGTCAAAGATTAGTTGGCCATACGTTTGTGGGTCTAGTTCTGGGGTTTCTATTCTATTCCATTGGTCTGTGTGTCTGTTTTTGTGCCAATACCATGCTGTCTTGATGATGACAGCTTTGTAGTAGAGGCTAAAGTCTGGGATTGTGATGCCTCCTGATTTGGTCTTCTTCTTCAAAATTACCTTGGCTATTCGGGGCCTTTTGTGGTTCCATATGAATTTTAGGATTGCTTGTTCTAGTTTTGAGAAGAATGCTGGTGCAATTTTGATTGGGATTGCATTGAATGTGTAGATAGCATTGGGTAGTATTGACATTTTGACAATATTTATTCTTCCAATCCATGAGCACGGAATGTTTTTCCATTGCTTTATATCTTCTTCAATTTCCTTCATAAGATTTCTATAATAATTTTCAGCATACAGATCTTTTACATCTTTGGTTAGATTTATCCCTATGTATTTTATGCTTCTTGGTGCAATTGTGAATGGGACCAGTTTCTTTATTTGTCTTTCTTTTGCTTCATTATTAGTGTATAAGAATGCAACTGATTTCTGTACATTGATTTTGTATCCTGCAACTTTGCTAAATTCATGTATCAGTTCTACCAGACTTTTGGTGGAGTCTGTTGGATTTTCCATGTATAATATCATGTCATCTGCAAAAAGTGAAAGCTTGACTACATCTTTGCCAATTTGGATGCCTTTGATTTCCTTTTGTTGTCTGATTGCTGATGCTAGCACTTCCAACACTATGTTAAACAACAGCGGTGAGAGTGGACATCCCTGTCGTGTTCCTGATCTCAGGGAAAAAGCTCTCAGTTTTTCCCCATTGAGGATGATATTAGCTGTGGGCTTTTCATAAATGGCTTTTATGATGTTTAAGTATGTTCCTTCTATCCTGACTTTCTTGAGGGTTTTTATTAAGAAAGGATGCTGAATTTTGTCAAATGCTTTTTCTGCATCGATTGACAGGATCATATGGTTCTTATATTTTCTTTTATTAATATGATGTGTCATGTTGATTGATTTGCAAATGTTGAACCAGCCCTGCATCCCAGGAATGAATCCCACTTGATCATGGTGAATAATTCTTTTTATAAGCTGTTGAATTTGATTTGTTAGTATCTTATTGAGAATTTTTGCATCCATATTCATCAGGGATATTGGCCTGTAGTTCTCTTTTTTTACTGGGTCTCTGGTTTAGGAATCAAAGTAATACTGGCTTCATAGAATGAGTCTGGAAGTTTTCATTCCCTTTCTATTTCTTGGAATAGCTTGAGAAGGATAGGTATTATCTCTGCTTTAAATGTCTGGTAGAATTCCCCAAGGAAGCCATCTGGTCCTGGACTCTTATTTGTTGGGAGATTTTTGATAACCGATTCAATTTCTTCGCTGGTTATGGGTCTTTTCAAGCTTTCTGTTTCCTCCTGTTTGAGTTTTGGGAGTGTGTGGGTGTTTAGGAATTTATCCATTTCTTCCAGGTTGTCCAGTTTTTTGTCATGTAATTTTTCATAGTATTCCCTGATAATTGCTTGTATTTCTGAGGGATTGGTTGTAATCATTCCATTTTCATTCATGATATTATCTATTTGGGTTATCTCCCTTTTCTTTTTGAGAAGCCTGGCTAGAGGTTTAGCAATTTTGTTTATTTTTTCAAAAAACCAACTCTTGGTTTCATTGATCTGCTCTACAGTTTTTTTAGATTCTATATTGTTTATTTCTGCTCTGTTCTTTGTTATTTCTCTTCTGCTGGGTTTGGGGTGTCTTTGCTGCTCTGCTTCTATTTCCTTTAGATTTTGTATTTGGGATTTTTCTTGTTTCTTGAGATAGGCCTGGATTGCAATGTATTTTCCTCTCAGGACTGCCTTCGCTGCATCCCAAAGCGTTTGGATTGTTGTATTTTCATTTTCATTTGTTTCCATATATTTTTTTTAATTTCTTCTCTAATTGCCTGGTTGACCCACTCATTCGTTAGTAGGGTGTTCTTTAACCTCCATGCTTTTGGAGGTTTTCCAGACTTTTTCCTGTGGTTGATTTCAAGCTTCATAGCACTGTGGTCCGAAAGTATGCATGGTATGATCTCAATTCTTGTATACTTATGAAGGGCTGTTTTGTGACCCAGTATGTGATCTATCTTGGAGAATGTTCCATGTGCACTCGAGAAGAAAGTATGTTCTGTTGCTTTGGGATGCATAGTTCTAAATATATCTGTCAAGTCCATCTGATCCAATGTATCATTCAGGGCCCTTGTTTCTTTATTGACCGTGTGTCTAGATGATCTATCCATTTCTGTAAGTGGAGTGTTAAAGTCCCCTGCAATTACCACATTCTTATCAATAAAGTTGCTTATGTTTATGAGTAATTGTTTTATATATTTGCGGGCTCCCGTATTTGGCGCATAGACATTTATAATTGTTAGCTCTTCCTGATGGATAGACCCTGTAATTATTATATAATGCCCTTATTCATCTCTTGTTTCAGCCTTTAATTTAAAGTCTAGTTTGTCTGATATAAGTATGGCTACTCCAGCTTTCTTTTGGCTTCCAGTAGCATGATAAATAGTTCTCCATCCCCTCACTCTTAATCTGAAGGTGTCCTCAGGTCTAAAATGAGTCTCTTGTAGACAGCAAAGAGATGGGTCTTGTTTTTTTATCCATTCTGATACCCTATGTCTTTTGGTTGGCACATTTAATCCATTTACATTCAGTGTTATTATAGAAAGGTATGGGTTTAGAGTCATTGTGATGTCTGTATGTTTTATGCTTGTAGCGATGTCTCTGTTACTTTGTCTCATAGGATCCCCCTTGGGATCTCTTGTAGAGCTGGTTTAGTGGTGACAAATTCCTTCAGTTTTTGTTTGTTTGGGAAGACCTTTATCTCTCCTTCTATTCTAAATGACAGACTTGCTGGATAAAGGATTCTCGGCTGCATATTTTTTCTGTTCATCACATTGAAGATCTCCTGCCATTCCTTTCTGGCCTGCCAAGTTTCAGAAGACAGATCAGTCACGAGTCTTATAGGTCTCCATTTATATGTTAGGGCACGTTTATCCCTCGCTACTTTCAGAATTTTCTCCTTATCCTTGTATTTTGTCAGTTTCACTATGATATGTCGTGTAGAAGATCGATTCAAGTTACGTCTAAAGGGAGTTCTCTGTGCCTCTTGGATTTCAATACCTTTTTCCTTCCCCAGATCAGGGAAGTTCTCAGCTATTATTTCTTCAAGTACACCTTCAGCACCTTTCCCTCTCTCTTCCTCCTCTGGAATACCAATTATGCGTAGATTATTTCTCTTTAGTGCATCACTTAGTTCTCTAATTTTCCCCTCATACTCCTGGATTTTTCTATCTCTCTTTTTCTCAGCTTCCCCTTTTTCCATAATTTTATCTTCTAGTTCACCTATTCTCTCCTCTGCCTCTTCAATCCAAGCCGTGGTCGTTTCCATTTTATTTTGCATTTCGTTTAAAGCGCTTTTCAGCTCCTCCTGACTATTCCTTAGTCCCTTGATCTCTGTAGCAATAGATTCTCTGCTGTCCTCTATACTGTTTTCAAGCCCAGCGGTTAATTTTATGACTATTATTCTAAATTCTTGTTCCATTATATCGCTTGAGTCGTTTTTGATCAATTCGTTAGCTGTTGCTACTTCATGGAGTTTCTTTTGAGGAGAATTCTTCCATTTTGTCATTTTGGGTAGTCCCTGCAATGGCTCCAAACTGCAGGGCACTTCCCCTGTGCTGTCTTGAATAACTTGCGTTGGTGGGCGGGGTCGCAGTCAGACCGGATGTCTGCCCCCAGCCCACCGCTGGGGCCACAGTCAGACTGGTGTGTACCTTCTCTTCTACTCTCCTAGGGGCAGGATTCGCTGTGGGGTGGTGTGGCCCGTCTGGGCTACTTGCACACTGCCAGGCTTGTGGTGCTGGGGATCTGGCATATTAGCTGGGGTGGATCGGCAAGGTGCACAGGGGTGGGAAGGGCAGGCTTAGCTCCCGCTTCTCCTTCAGTGATCCACTTCAGGAGGGGCCCTGTGGCAGCGGGAGGGAGTCAGACCCACCGCCACTGGAGGGGTTGCTCCGCAGAAGCACAGCGTTGGGTGTTTGCACAGTGCAAGCAAGTTCCCTGGCAGGAACAGGTTCCCTTTGGGATTTTGGCTGGGGGATGGGTGAGGGAAATGGCGCTGGTGAGCACCTTTGTTCCCCGCCAAACTGAGCTCTGTTGTCCCAGGGCTCTGCATCTCTCCCTCCCCTTGTCCTCCAGCCTTCCCGCTCTCCGAGCAGAACTGTTATCTTATAACCTTCCAAATGTTAAGTCCCGTTCACTGTATGAACACACTCCGTCTGGCCCCTCCGCTTTTGCAAGCCAGACTTGGGGACTCCGCTTGGCCAGCAGGCCGCCCCTCCGCCCCGGCTCCCTCCTGCCAGTCCCTGTAGCGCGCGCCGCTTCGCTGCCCTTCCTACCCTCTTCCATGGACCTCTCATCTGCACTTGGCTCTGGAGACTCCGTTCTGCTAGTCTTCTGGCAGTTTTCTGGGTTATTTAGGCATGTGTGGGTGGAATCTAAGTGATAGGCAGTACGCAGTGAGCCCAGTGTCCTCCTACACCGCCATCTTCCCTAGAATCCTGTCTCATACGGTCTTTATTTTAAAGTCTAGATTGTCTGATATAAGTATGGCTACTCCGGCTTTCTTTTGTTGACCATTAGTATGATAGATGGTTCTCCATCCCCTTATTTTCAGTCTGAAGGTGTCTTTAGGTCTAAAGTGGGTCTCTTGTAAACAGCTTATAGATGGATCTTGTTTTCTTATCCATTCTGTTACCCTATGTCTTTTCATTGGAGCATTGAGTCCATTGATGTTTAGAGTGAGTCTTTTGATTGGAGCATTGAGTCCATTGATGTTTAGAGTGAGTACTGAAAGATATGAATTTATTGCCATTGTGATACTTGTAGAGTTTGGCTTTCTGGTGATGTTCTCTGGTCCTTTCTAATCTTTGTTGCTTTTGGTATTTATTTATTTATTTATTTGTGTGTGTGTGTGTACACATATATATGTATATATTTTTTTCCATCTTTTCTCCCCTCAGAGAGTCCCCCTTAAAATTTCTTGTGGGGCAGGTTTAGTGGTCACAAACTCCTTTAATTTTTGTTTGGGAAACTTTTTGTCTCTCCTTCTATTTTGAATGACAGCCTTGCTGGATAAAGATTTCTTGGCTGCATATTTTTCTGACTCAGAAAAATTGAAAGTTGGCCTGCCAACTTTCTGTGGATAGGTCTGCTGCAAACCTGATCTGTCTTCCCTTGTAGGTTAGGGACTATTTTTCCCTTGCTGCCTTCATGATTCTCTCCTTGCCTGAGTATTTTGTGAATTTGACTATGATATGCCTTGTTGATGGTCAGTTTTTGTTGAACCTAATGGGGGTCCTCTGTGCTTCCTGGATTTTGATGTCTGTGACTTTCTCCAGGTTAGGAAAGTTTTCTGCTATGATTTGCTCACATAACCCTTCTACCCCTATTTCTCTCTCTTCCTCTTCTGGGACCCCTATGATTCTGATGTTGTTCCTTTTTAATGAGTCACTGATTTCTCTAATTCTTAAACCATGGTCTGTTGCCTTAATCTCCCTCTTTTTTTCTGCTTCATTATTCTCTATAAGTTTGTCCTCTATATAGCTGATTCTCTGTTCTGCCTCATCCATCCTTGCCGCTGCTGCATCCATCCGTGATTGCAACTCAGTTATAGCATTTTTAATTTCATTCTGGCTATTTTTTATTTATTTTATCTCTACAGAAAGGGATTCTAATCTATTTTCGACTGCAGCTAGTATTCATATTATCATGATTCTAAATTCTGGTTCAGACATCTTGGTTGTATCTGTTTTGGTTAAATCCCTGGCTGTCGTTTCTTCATGCTCTTTCTTTTGGGGAGAATTCCTTCATTTTGTCATTTATAAGGGAGAAAAGGAATTAATGAGGTAGAAAAATTAAAGTTAAAAAAATACTAAAATTTTTAAAGTATTAAAATTAAAAAATTAAAAACACACACACAAAAAATCTAATAAATGATTCTAGATCCTAGGTGTGTTTGGTCTGGGTGTTGACACTGGTTTGACAGATTAGAGAAAAAAAAGGGGGGGAAGAAAATTGAGAATTTGAAAAAATGAATACACTGAATAGACTAAAATTAGATGATAAGAGTAAAATAGAATTTGAAAAAATTTACGCAAAATTAAAGAATATAGTAGGGAAAAATAAAATATTTTTAATCAAAATTAAAAATAAGAATGAATTTTTCTTTCTGTATTCAAGAAAAAGAATAGTGTAAAAGAGAAAAAAAGAAAATTAAATAGATGGACCTGCTAACAGATTGAAATGGGACTGAAATTACTTCATTTTCCCCTAGAAGTCAGACTATGTTGCGCTTTATAGTCCATAAACTAGGCGGTGAAACTAGTGTTCTTGAAGAGTGAGGTTGGCCCTGTTGGGCAGGGCTCAGTGTAACGGCTCCGTTCTCCACTAGATGGCGCTGCTGGCCTACTGGGGTGGATTGTTGCAGCACTCATAGGTGCGTATGCGCTTGCGCGGGAATGGTGAGAATGGCGACACCCAGTTACCCAGGCTCTAGTATGGGAACTGTTCTCTGCGATCAGCAATCGCGCACCCCGTCCTCTGTCTTCAGCTTTTGTCCACTTCCTGCTTCTTCACTGTCTGTGACCAGGCCCCAGGCAGTACCTCTCTCCCGAGTTTTGTCTCAGATGCGGCTGTTTTCCCTGGCCCCTTACTTCCGAAGGACTGCGGCTTTGACCCGTTCCACCCCTCTGCGGGAGGGTCTCACTGAGCAATGGCCGAATGCTGGCTGCACCCAGGAACACTTGCTGAACCCTGCTGCTGCCGGTGCCCTGAGACTGCGGCCAGGTGCCAGCCCGCCCCAGAAAAAGTTCGCGAGATAGTGTAGCAGCAGCTTTTCAGGGATTATGGAAGATCACAACACACATCTGGCACCAAGCTTCACCCTTAACGACCTTGTTCCAGCACCAGTGAATGTGGCTGTTTTCTGGGGTCTGCTGGGACCAGGTGGCTTCAGTAGTCTCTACCAAATGCCCTACCAGCAGTGGAACCGCTTTTCCCTGTGTGGCCAGAGAACCTCCCGGACCCCACTCACTCTGTTCCTGGGCATTCGCGCTTCCCACCAGCGCTTCCCACCAGAGCACCACCAGGTATGGAGCTGCTGAGTTGCAGACTTTGCTCTCCCCTTGTTTACAGTCTTAATGGAATTTAAACCCTCTCCTTTCTTCTTTCTCCCTTTTTAGTTCAGTCCTTGCGGCTATTTCCAATTTTCCACTTTCTCTCCAGCCGCTTTTGGGGAGGGGTGCTTTTCCCCGCCATCGAGACATCCTCTCTCCGCCAGCAAAAGCACCTCCTTTCCTGCGGCTTCTTGCTCCCCAAGTTCACTTGTCCGCGCTGCGTATCTACTGAATTCTGTGGTTCAGGCTGTGCAGACTGTTGTGTTAATCCTCCAATCAGTTTTCTAGTTGTGTAGGATGGTTTAGTGTTGGTCTGGCTGTATTTCATGGACGTGAGACACACAAAAAACTTCCATGCTGTTCTGCCATCATGGCTCCTCTCCAAGTTAAAATATTTTAAACCAATATGTGCATTATTTCCAGCTACTGAGACCTGAAAAGTCATTAAAAACCAATGGAATTAGGGCATCCGGGTGACTCAGTCAGTTGACCCTCTGACTTTGCTCAGGTCATGATCTCATGTTTCCTGAGTTCAAGCCCCCCATCAGGCTCACTGCTGTCAGCACAGAGCCCGCTTCGGATCCTCTGTCCCCCTCCCCTGCCCCTCCCCCATTCACGTTCTCTCTCTCTCTCTCTCTCTCTCTCTCTCAAAAATAAATAAATAAACTTTAAAAAAAAGCAATGGAATTAAATTAGGTATCAAAGAATAGGTAAGATCTGTATAGACTCACAGGATAGTAAGGTAGCTTTCCTAAGAGTAAGAACCACTGCAGTAAAGCATGGGGAAGAATGGAATGATGCAATTACAAATGTGAGTAAACCTCTTTATCTGGAAAGGAAATTTATGGGGAACCTGGGTCGGTTGGTTAAGCATCCAACTCTTGACTTCATCTCAGATCATGATCTTACCGTTCATGAGTTTGAGCCCCAGCATCTGGCTCTGCACTGACAGTGTGGAACCTGCTTGGGATTCTCTCTCTCCCTCCTTCTCTGCCCCTCCCCTGTGAGTGTGGACTCTTTCTTTCTTTATCCCAAAATAAATTTTAAATAAATAAACCATTACTTTTGGGTATCAATTAACTTTTTGACAGTCAAGGCATAGCAAAAAATTAAAAATTAAGATCTCTGTAAAAGTCTAGGTATCCCGGTTATTAATTGAATTACATGTTATTACATGCTTTATTTCATTTACATGCTTTATTTTTCAGATTTATAAGTGATAAAAGTTGGTGTTTTAGTATGAAAATTAAAAAGTTTAATTTGACATCTGTTCAAACCCCAAAATTCTCTAAAAATCATGCAGTAGAACACCTCATCCTAGAAGATTTTGATAGCAGGAACTACCAGATGTCTCTCACTATCATAAAACTATCTTGTGACTTTATTGAATACTTAATTTTTAAGCAACACTCCATCTTGATGGGCCTCCAAAGATCATTTAGAATCAAATAGCCACCCAGATAACTAAATGACTTAAACAATTAAATAGTGTTATTCAGTATTATCCATCTGGGTACTAAAGAAAGTCCGCCTAAAGGGATGATTTTATTTTTTTGATAACTGATACTTAACCATTCCTTCTGTTAGCAATTAACCAACAGGTCCAATTGCTCATTCATACCACTCCCAGTAGACTCTAGTAATAATCTAGCAGAGAAAAAGGATGTTTAGCTTCCATTTTTACTACAATAACAAGGTGTGTACTTAGTTACTCTAAAATTTGTCCAATTGCTTAAGTTAAAATGGAGAGGTAAGTACTTAAGACTTCACATAGTTAAGCGTGGAAAAAAAGTGACTTCTATACATTAGATTCTAACAAATTAAGAAGCTACAGTGAAGTCATATGCATTTGTCCATAGACCTTAAAGGCAAATAATAGATTAATAAATACTATAAAAAGTCTTAAATTATTTTTATCTCTTTTGTCTTTACTAACTGAATAGAACACAGCTATGGTACAGTAGAAGAGCTGTGGCTAAAATCAAAATCTTTTCCATTAAACATAATGAAATTAAAAGTATAAAATAGAGAACCCTAAATCTGTAACTTGCTAAGAACAAAGCAGATGTGCATCAGTGAGGAATATTAGTTTCACCTCTTAGGCTTATAAGATATGGAGACTGAGAGCTATTTATTTATTTATTGAATAGACTATGCTTTGAGTCCATCAAGACAAATAATGTTCTGGGAATTAAGTAATCTATTTTAGAAATCTTGAGGTCCACCACTGAGAACAGAAACATTTGGTAGTAAAACAACCTTCAATGGGACATGTTCAATTTAAAGTGACTATAAGTGCATTTAAAGAAACAAAAGAGTTGTCACATTCAAGGTGGGGAGGTGGTAAAATTTTTAATGCATGATGGGAATCTTGCAGAGCTTTTTAAGAGAAATGTATGCATTAAAAGCAGAGATGTAGGTCAACAAGATGATAGACTAGGAAGCCATAAGCTCTCATTCTCACACAGACACTAAGTTAACAACAACAAATGGACCATCATACCTCTGTGAGAATTCCAGAGATCATCTGAGAAGCTACAATACCCAGGCCATAACTGTGGAAAGACTGATAGATCCGAAAAATTATCATTTTGCTTCCAAGTAAAGACTTACTCAGGCTAGAATCACCAGTGGATGTTGAATCTAGGGGGTAGTTTTAATGAATAGTAGATATGATGGGTCCCCTGGGTGGCTTAGTCAGTTAAGTGCCAACTTCGGCTCAGGTCATGATCTCACAGTTCGTGAGTTCAAGCCCCGCGTTGGGCTCTGTGTTGATAGCTTGGAGCCTGCTTCCGATTCTGTGACTCCCTCTTTCTCTGTCCCTCCCTGCTCGTGCTCTGTCTCTCAAAAATAAAAATGTTAAAAATAAATTTTTAAATGAGTAGTAGATATGCATGGTCTTACAGTATTCTCTACAGACTGCATATGGGTTGCAAGGAAGAAAAAATAAAGCCACAATTATACAATGGAATATTATACAATGGAAAAAAATCAGTCAACACCTTGACCAAGGTGAGCAAAATTAACTTCATCAATGAGGGACAGATAGATATCATGTGCCACCATATGTGATACCCTGAGAAGAATCCATCATCATCTGTGAAGTATTTCAGCAAAGAATGCATAACCTGAATCTAATTATGAAGAAATATCAGTCAAATCCAAAATGATGAACGTTCTTTTCAAACAGAAGAAGAAAATATTCTTCAAAAATGTCAAAGTCATAAAAACAATGAAAGGCTGTGGAAATATTCTAGGTTAAAAGACATTTAAAGAGACATGACAACTCAATGCAACATCTCAGTTTAGATGCAGTTTTATACTTTAGGGAAAAATACCATGAAGGATATTTTATCAACTGAAAAAACCTAAATATGAATATTAGATAAAAGTATAGCATTAACATTACATTTATTAAAGGCAATAACTATACCGTGACTGTATATAAAGAGAATATCTATTAAGTTGTTAGGAGAGAAGAGCCATGATGTATGGAACAAACTATCAAATTATTCAGAAAAAAATACAGCAATAGCTAGATAGAGCTAGATAAAGGGGCTTGAAAATCAACAAAAGATAAGTATGGGTACAATATTCTTTGTTTTATTTTTTCAATTTTCTATAAGTTAAAAAATACTTCCAAACAAGAGGGTTAAAATAACAAGAGGGTTAAAAATAAAATAATTTTAAAAAGAAAGTATGCAGTAATTTGATTAAATTGGTAATTCTGTTCTCCTAGATTGGTTTAATATTGTTTCTTTTATTGTTGTTTTTAATTTTTTTTAACGTGTATTTATTATTGAGAGACAGAGATAGAGCATGAGCATGGGAGGGGCAGAGAGAGGAGGAGACACAAAATCCAAAGCAGTTTTCATCCAGGTTCTGAGCTGTTAGCACAGAGCCTGACACGGGGCTCAAACTCACAAACCGCAAGATCATGACCTGAGCTGAAGTCAGATGCTTAACCGACTGAGCCATCCAGGGGCCCCTTAATATTGGTTTAATTTTGTACATTCTTTTCTTCCTCTGAGAGAAAATATTCTAAAATTCCTTAGGATTATTCACAGAGAATCTGGGGGCATGAATGTGTTTATTGGCAAGATATTAAGTCAGAGGTTATCGGAATCACTGTGCAATGAGATTACTTTTGACTCTTCTGGTTGTCTGTTTCTGCTGTGGCCTCAAAGCTGAGAACAAAATGTGTCATATATACCCACAAGTCTAAAAATAGTTTATGGACAATGAGATATCACTATACACCTACTGAAAAAACTAAAATTTAAAAATATTGACAATACCAAATGCTGGTGAGAATGTAGAGAAATTCGATCTCTCACACATGCCGGTGAGCATATTAACTTGTATCTCCACCCACTCTAGAAAATAGTTTGGCAGTTTCTGATAAAACGAAAATGTTGCTTGTTTTAGAAATCTATGGATTCTCTAAATTAGATTGTGCATCATTGCAATCCAAGTTGTTTTTACTTCACTAGTCAGCCCATTCTACTTTTTTTTTTTTTTTAAACCAGCCTGGTGCCAGTCAATGCCACAATTGTTAAACAGTGGTAAATATAGATATTAGTAATTTCTCAGGGAATCCTAGTTATAATAAACGAGGTCATAAAAGTGATGGCCATGAGTGAAGCTTGTGTAATCTGAAAATCACTTGAGTTATGAGCTATTATTCCTCTCAAAAAACTGTCCCCTCTGTAACTGCCCCTCATACTGACCATCCCTCAGGCTGTTGGCCAGAACCACTAGATCATTTATCCAAGAAGAGGGGTGTTGGTGTTTTCTTCTTAATTAACCTATATTGATTATTAAAGTCTCCTAAAGATGACTCACTGTCAGAACAACTTTGTATGTGTTGCTGGAGAACCTGGACTTTTCCCAAATTCTGTCTTTTATCAAGCCACAGCTCAAGTGCCCCGTCTTTCATGAAGATTCCTATAGCTCTTAGCATGTTCTTACCTTATGTCATTTGTTTTGCACTGTCTGTGTTTCTGTTCTTTGGGAACCTACTCCTTCTATGCCAGCTACTGAAAGTGATGCAGGACAAGTTGCTTAACATGTCTGATCCTCCATTTCCTCCTCATTTATAAAATAGAGGCAATGATAGATTTTATCTCAGCGTTTTTAGGATTAGGTAAGATTACATAGGGCTTTGTAATTTGTAGTTTGTTAATTATTACCACTTCTCATAAATCTGTCTCCCCCCTTACCTCCCAGCCACCCAACACTAAATCATGCTTCCCTGCCTCTCTGACCTACCGTAACACAGCACATCAGAGTCTGAGTTCCTTACCCCTGCCCATGCTGACATACGTTCATACTTACCAGAAAGGAAGCACCTTCTCTGATGTTGTAGCTTACCATACATTCAGTAGGAGACAGCAGGAGGTTGTGTGGAAAGATTTGTTTCCTATTTGAAAAATAAGGGTGCAGTAAGGGTAACATTGAGTAATTGCAGCTTCAGAGTCAAAAGCCAGAGACATCGTCAGCTGTTCTGATCATATTACAAATCTAACAGTACCTGGAAATAAATGGCTGCAAGCAAAGCTGTTGAGATTTCTGTATTGAAAATATGTTTTTGTTATTATTCAGTGTTGTGACAGTGACATCCCAAAATCTGTATTAATAGGACATAATCCATTAGTTGACTGCCATGTAGTGTATGGTCCTCAAGAGATCTGTACTGCTGTTCCAGTTTACTCTGTTACCATGTCTAAATGTTTTTATCTGGTTTGGCACCAGACCATCTCTGAGTGACTTTAAAGTAAAGAAACCTATCAAACACATGGGGCACCTGGGTGGCTCAGTCGGTTGAGCATCCGACTTTGGCACAGGTCATGATCTCACAGTTGGCAGGTTCGAGCCCCGCGTCAGGCTCTGTGCTGACAGCTCAGAGCCTGGAGCCTGCTTCGGATTCCATGTCTCCCTCTTTCTCTGTCCCTGCCCCACTCACACTCTGTCTCTCTCAAAAGTAGACATTAAAAAAAATTTTTTTAAGAAACCTATCAAACACAAATAGGAGTAATCAAAGCTAGTACTATCAGTAGTGAGATGGATGTACATTGTGTACCTCTTCACGTGCACAGAATAATTTTCTGCAAAGATTTGTGGTATTTCTGTATTTCTGCAAAGATTAAATGATTTGAATCTGGTAATACAGAAACATCAGAAGGATCTAAGTGGAAGGTCACTCTACAGAATACTGTCAAGGAGATGGAAAACAGATAAGATAGGGAAACTGTTCCAGATTGAAGGAATCTGAAGAGACATGACAACCAAATGCAACATACCCAATTTGCTGAAAGATCACATGTGAAAGGAAGAAAGACAAGAGTCAAAGATAACTGCAAAGTTTTTATCCTGAGATACTGGAAGGATGATGTTGCCATTAACTAAAATGAAGAAGACTATGGAAGGAGCATATATTTTTGGAGAAATGAAGAGCTCAGTTTGGACACAGTTGAGATGACTTTTAAACTTTCATGGGGGTAGCTGAGTAGGCTGATATATGATCTGGAATTCAATAATAGGTCAAGTGACAGAAATCACTGAGGAATATAGAAGATTTAGACAACAATCAATTCATTTGACATAATGAGCATAAAGAATACAGCATTTCCCAATACACATACTTGTCAAAGACCTATGAAACATTTACAAATATTAACTAGGCCATAAGACAACCACAGTAAATGCTAAGGGAATGAATGATATTATATAAACATTTACAGATTTGTACAAAGCTATAATTCAGAGGAAAAACAAGGTAATCCTGCCTTCCCATCAGTAACAGGTAGGACTAGATCATATGCTGATCAGTTTAATGTTGATCAGTTTAATCTTCATCTTTGAGGCTTTTGTTTTGTTTTGGTTTTTTAGTCCATACCTTATTTGCTGTATCTGAGCTTAGTTTTGAGGTGTTTAAAAAGTCATTTTGTCCAATTAACACAAAGGTACTTTAAGGGTTGAAAGTGCTTATAAAAAGAGGTGTATGGGGCACCTGGGTGGCTCAGTTGGTTAAGCATCTGACTCTTGATCTTGGCTCAGGTCATGATCTCATTGTTCGTGAAATCGAGCCCCATATTGGGCTCTGCACTGACAGGGCAGGGGCCTACTTGTGGTTCTCTCTCTCCCTCTCTTTCTTCCCCTCCTCTCTCTCTGTGTGTTTCTCTCTCAAAATAAATTAATTAATTTTTTTTAAAGAAGTATATAATGAAAACAACAAAGAAAATAATTTTTAATAATTTACTTTGGAATACTTCTAAACTTACCGAAAAATTGCCGTAATAAAAAGAATTCCCATATCTCCCTCATCCATATTCTCCAATTATTTCCTTTATATTTCATTTTCTTCTCTCTGTGTGTCACACACACACACATGCCCACACACCATTTGTCATTATTAGTATTTTTCTGAACCTTTCAAGGGCAATCTAAGGATGTGATGCCCCATCACTTCTAAACATCCCTGTGGTTATTTCCCCCAAACAAAAGGATATTATTTTATATAACCAGCATACAAACCTCCAGATCAGGAAGTTAACCTTAGTACAAACTACCATCCCACTCACAGACCCAATTCAAATGTCATCAACCGCCCCAACAATATGTTTATTCATTGTGATCCAGGATGCCCTCTAGGAATGTATGTTCCATTTGGTGTTCATGTCTCTTCAGATTCCTTCAATCTGGAACAGTTTCTCTATCTTATCTGTTTTCCATCTCCTTGAGAGTATTCTGTAGAGTGACCTTCCACTTAGATCCATCTGATGTTTCTGTATTACCAGATTCAAATCATTTAATCTTTGCAGAAATACGGAAATACTACAAATCTTTGAGAAAATGATTCTGTGCACTTGAAGAGTACACATGTACATCCATCTCACTACTGATAATATTAACTTTGAAGAAAAGAGCCAGTTTGTTTCCTGCTTTGGAAGACAGAGACGGTGTCTTCCTTCAGAGCTAAGAGCAGGCATGCTCACTGCCCATTATAAAAGACTTGGACCTCTAAGCTCAGATTTCCTCTCTAAGCAACCCACTTATGTGTGTGTAGGTGTTACTTGGTCCTCTTCACATTTTTCTAAGAGAATAGGGGTTCCTGAAACTGACACAAAATTTATGATACTCTTGTACTGCTATGCTATGAGTCATAAACTGTCCTTTGTCTCTGAACCAGGTGTTTCATGTTTTCTGCAATTATCTATGAAATGTGGCAAACTAACTTATTAGCTTGCCAGTAGGAAAACTCTGAAACACATCACTTTTTGACAATGTGATCTGGTCCAATAACCTGTCTGACCTTCTCTCTTAAAACTCTCCCCTTCTTTATTGCCTCTCTAGTCACACTTGATCATGGCACGAAAGTTTCCACTTCATGGGCCTTGAACTCATTATTTTCTGTCTCCCCAAGGATCCACAGAGGTCATTTATTCACCTTCATGAGTTCTTTATTCAAATATCACCTCCCTTAATTCCACGTGCATACACCCTAATTTTTCTCTCTAGGATGTATCAACATATATCATTCCACTACACACCATTTTAGGCTAAAATCCAAAACACTGACAACACGAAATGCTGACAAGGGTATAGCAGCAGCAGGAACTCTTATTCATTGCTGATGGAAATGCAAAATGGTACAGCCACTTTGGAAGACAGTTGGACAGTGTTTCACAACAGTAAACATATTCTTACCAATGATCTAGAAATTGCACTCCTTGATATTTAACCAAATGAGCTGAAAATTTATGTCCACACAAAAAGCCTGCATGCAGATATTCATAGCACCTTTCTTCATAATTGCAAAAACTAGGAAGCAACCAGGATGTGCTTCTGTAGATAAATGAATAAATAAGCTGTGGTACATCCATACAATGTAATACCATTCAGCATTAAAAGAAATGAACTATGAAGAAATGAGACATGAAGACATGGAGGAAACTTAAAATGCATATTACTAACTGAAGAAAAGCCAAGCTGAAAGGGCTTCATACCATGTGATTCCAACTATATGACATGCTGGAAAAAGCAAAACTATGGAGACCATAAAAATATTGGTGATTACCAGTTGTTAAGGAGGGATAAATGGGTGAAGCAGAGGATTTTTTTTAACGTTAATTTGAGAGAGGGTGCACAAGAGAGATCAAGGGAGGGGCAGAGGGAGAGGGGGAGAGAGAGAGAGAGAGGTAGAGAGAGAATTCCAAGAGGCTCTGCACTGACAGTGAAGCCTGATCTTATGAACCGTGAGATCATGACCTGAGCCTATATCAAGAGTCAGACTCTTAACCAACTGAGACACACAGGTGCTCCCAAAGGACTTTTAGAACAGTAAAACTACTCTGTATGATACTATAATGGTAGGTACATGTCATTATACATTTGTCAAAATCCACAGAATGTACACCAAAAATGATCCCTAATGTAAGCCATGGACTTTGGATGAGAATTATATGTCAATGTAGGTTCATCAGTTGTAACAACTGTATGACTCCATAGCAGGATGTTGATAATGAAGAGGTTATATATGTGGGATTATATATGCAGAGCAGGTTAGTATATGGAAACTGTACTTTCTGCTCAGTTTTGCTATGAACCTAAAATTTCCCTAAAGATACAGTTTATTTTTAAAAATACTGCGCAATAACATTTAGTATAATAGCATAAGAAGCAATAGGTGAAATATGCTAATATCAGAGTCTCATGAAGATAGATTGTTGAGTAGAAAAAGTAAATACATTATGCATAGTTTGTATATAATATGGTTTCTTTTATGTGAAATAAATCAGATGTTAGATATACACACACATTAATTATATGTGCATCAGAAAATAAACTGGCTACATATTCAATAAACTGTTAACAGTGGCTTATGGGAATTAAGAGAGGAGAAAGAACAATGGAATTTCATCTTTTTACTTTACGTTCTTCCATAGTGTTTTTTTTTAATTTTATTTTTAACGTTTATTTATTTTTGAGACAGAGAGAGAGCATGAACAGGGGAGGAGCAGAGAGAGAGGGAGACACAGAATCTGAAACAGGCTCCAGGCTCTGAGCTGTCCACAGAGAGCCTGACGCGGGGCTCGAACCCACGGACCGTGAGATCATGACCTGAGCCAAAGTCGGACGCTTAACCGACCAAGCCACCCAGGCGCCCCTCTGCCATAGTGTTTAAATGTCTTATAATGATTATGTTTACCTTAGTAATACTTACAAAAATGACTTCAAAAGGACTTTCACTTTTTAAACTACCCCTGTATTCTTAAACCTTAATTCAGTGTTTTTGAAAATATGGTCCAAGTAACACCTATGCCAGAAACACCTTGGTGTTTTTTTAAAATATACTTCCTAGACCCCATCTCAGCTCTATTAAGGGTCTGGTCTAGGAGTGAGGAATAGGACTTTACACTCTTACGAGTCATACTGGGAGATTCTAACCTCTACCATTTTGAACTGCAATAAGTCAAAATGAATGGTGTATTGCTTAGAAATCAGCAAATGCCAACACCTCTTGAATAAACACCTACCAGTTACCGGTCAACCGAAGGACAACAATACAGGCCTGGTCCAAAGGGGGAATAGGCAAAATAACTAGGTCAATGATATATGGTGAACCAGCTAAGAAGCACTGTCACATTATAAAATGAGGTACAAAGAATCTATAGATTCCAGAGAGACAAATACTGCCAAATGTTCAGAACTTTCCTTCTTCCTTTCATAAACACACAGAAGCAACAAGTAATATATGAGACATTATAAATCTATATAATGATTCTACTTCAATTTATACTGAAATGAATTTACTTAGACTTACCATAAAGGAAAACCCAAAGGTTAGTACTTTCTGAAGAGATAAGATCTAAATTATTCTCAAGTAAACTGATACTTGTTTCCATTTACATAGTCACTTTAAACATACCTTGACTTGATTACATTCTACATTTTAATCAGAAATAAAAAACTAAAGAATAATTCATACAGTGGTATCTTCTATCTTGCACAATTGGAATCATCTGTTTGGAAGCATTTTTAATGTAAGACATTCCCAAGAATCTCAATTTTGTGAGATAAGAATAAAACATTCTCATAATCTATGCATATGATGCCTCTCTATAATATAATCGATCTAGAGCAGAGGATCTATGCCACACAGTACCAGCCAAAAGGAGCAGAGTTACCAGAATAGAAGGCTTTTCAGTAATTGGCCCCATTACAATAAGCCCACATTTAGTGGGATTAGAACAAGTTTACCATGGTTCAGTTTATTTAGCAAGGAGCAACTCTTGGAAGATAAGGTAAGTTCTTAAATGATAAAATTAAATATACTGTATATATGAGCAATACTAATTTTTTTTAATTCATGTTTTTGTTTTGTTAGCTTTATCTATAAGTGATCCATCTTTCAGAAGCCATGAATTATCCTGGATGTCTTTTGCTTCCTTCCGTATTCAGAAAAAGACACATATTCAGTTGCAGTTTCAGCCTCTTTCTGCAGATGGCATCTTATTTTATGTTGCACAGCACTTAAAAGCACAATCAGGTAAAGTTGGTGGGGTATTTGCAGGGGGAAAAATCGTAATGAATTCCTAATTAAGAAATATATAATAGAGTATTTTTATTTCTTTAAGTCACCTAGCCTATAAAATATGTAAACATTTGATACTTCTAATGTTCTGTTATCGCTGCAAGTGAATGTTTGCGAATTGACTCCCTAAATATAAATTTTAGTAAAATAGCAAGAGGTGGGGCACCTGGGTGGCTCAGTTGGTTGAGCATCTGACTTCGGCTCAGGTCACGATCTCATGGTTCCTGGATTTGAGCCCCGCATTGGACTCTGTGCGGACAGCTCAGAGCCTGGAGCCTGCTTCAGATTCTGTGTCTCCCTCTCTCTCTGCTCCTCCCCTGTCCGTGCTTTGTCTCTCTCTCAAAAATAAATAAACATTAAAAAAATAAGAAATAAATTAAAAAAAAATAAAATAGCAAGAGTTATGTTAGAATTGAAGTTAGCAAAATTCACATACAGTATATTCTCAACTGTATAACCGTCCCATCAAAAAAGAGGTTGAGGGGCACCTGGGTGGCTCAGTCGGTTAAGCGGCCGACTTCTGTTCAGGTCATGATCTCGCGGTCCGTGAGTTCGAGCCCCACGTCGGGCTCTGTGCTGACAGCTCAGAGCCTGGAGCCTGTTTCAGATTCTGTGTCTCCCTCTCTCTGCCCCTCCCCCGTTCATGCTCTGTCTCTCTCTGTCTCAAAAATAAATAAAACGTTAAAAAAAAATTAAAAAAAAAAAAAGAGGTTGAAGCCAAGCACAATAGCCCTATGTCAAAAGGAACAAAATATGTATATAAAAAATAAAGGAAAGGAAGGCATGAATGATGTGTTTGCAGTAAATCCACCCACATTTAGAATTCCAAAAATTTTCTTTAAGTTATTCTGTTATCTAAATAGTAAACCTAGGATTCACGTTCCAAAATAAGTTGGTAAAAATATTTTTATTAAAAATTTTTTTAACGTTTATTTATTTTTGAGACAGAGAAAGACAGAGCGTGAACGGGGGAGGGTCAGAGAGAGGGAGACACAGAATCTGAAACAGGCTCCAGGCTCTGAGCTGTCAGCACAGAGCCCAGTGCGGGGCTCGAACTCACGGACCATAAGATCACGACCTGAGCCGAAGTCGGCCGCTTAACCAACTGAGCCACCCAGGCGCCCCAAAATATTTTTAACTATTAAAAGTAGCACAATCATTGCAAAGCAATATGGAATAAAAATATCCACGTAGTATGCTCCAGTTTGAAAAATTGTTTTTGAGTTTTTATTACTTTACTGTTGGTTTCCATTTTCATGGGTTTTTCTCCCGAATTTTGACAAAGACATTTGGTTTTATAGTTATAATTCTGTTGCAAAATATATAAATTTTATATTTGGCTGTTCTTTCATCTTGTTTCTCAGAAAATGAAATTTTGGTATTGGGAAATAATTAAATAAGCTTACTTAGTTTCCCATAGTCAACAAAAATGGTTTCCTGATTTTCACAATGTAATCTAAGTATTCTTTTAAAGGTGTCTTAATATGTTGCTAAGTGATTAGAATTCAGGGAATTAGACTAAAGTGTTTCCATCTCAATGCACTGGTAAAATACCTTCAAAATAATTTCAAGGAGAAAAGATAATTTCAAAGAAAAAAAAAGATAACATGATTGAGCTACAAAATATACATTAGATCTGTTTTCCTGAGAGTTGATATTTTATTTTAAATTCATGATTAAATCTCCCTGTGAAAATGCTAAAAGGAAGAATTGTACATAAACAGAAAATTTATACTTATAAATCAAGAGACATTAAAAGACAATCAGCTTTAGGAGTGCCTGCATGGCTTAGCTTGGTTAAGCATCCGTCTTTTGATTTCATCTCAGGTCATGATCTCATGGTTTGTGGGCTCGAACCCCACCCCACGTAGGGCTCTGTGCTGACAGGTCGAGCCTGCTTGTGTGGGATTATCTCTCTCCCTCTCTCTCTCTGCCCCTCCCCTACTCGTGCTCTCTCTGTCTCTCTCTCAAAATAAATAAACTTTATAAAAAAAACAATCAGTTTTAGTTATGTTGTTTATAAAAAAACCTCAGGATTAACCTTTGTATGATAAGGGCATAAAATCAAGATATATTTGGAACAGTACTGGCCAAGAATGTTGTACTATAGTTTTATAATTAGTACACTAGATACATATTTGTGTTTATGTATGTAAAATAAAAAGCTCGTACGTATTAACATATGTAGGAAGACAAGAGCACATTTTCTTTCATCTGTTATTAAGTGGCATTGTATTTCAATTCATGTCAGTCAAGATTTTCCTTTTCTCTGCTTTAGACACTGTTTACAAAAAGAGATAAAAATAGATTTATTACTTTCATGTCATGGTTGGTGCTGCATTTGACACTTATGTAGGAAAATCACGAAAACTGTAAAATATTAAAAATCTAAGCTTTACATTTTCAGATTAGCCAAAAGGTACTTATCAGATGAAAAGCATAAACTTATTTATTAGTGTTCAATTGGTGTAATGAAGTGGTAACATATGTTTCATTTATTTAAGGTTGCATAAAATACAAGTGATGTTCTCATACTTTTTACCTTCTTTATGAGTTATGCTTAATGTAACCTTAACTAAGTCTTCTAGCTGATTCTCTGCTAAGAGGAACTTTCAGTAAAAAGTGCCCACTTAGTACACAATGTAAAAAAAGACAAATTTAGACGTCAAGAACCAATTAGGTTTTCATATGTAGAAGACCAAATTCTCAATTAATAAAGTATCTGTGTCTATTTTGAGGTTAATAATTTTAATAATCTAACATAAAATTTGAAACAAAATGATAATTTCAAAATTATGCTAGTTGATTTTAGATCTTTCATTTTGGAAATAAATTTTAAAGAAATAAATCCTGGGGCGCCTGGGTGGCGCAGTCGGTTAAGCGTCCGACTTCAGCCAGGTTACAATCTCGCGGTCCGTGAGTTCGAGCCCCGCGTCGGGCTCTGGGCTGATGGCTCGGAGCCTGGAGCCTGTTTCCGATTCTGTGTCTCCCTCTCTCTCTGCCCCTCCCCCGTTCATGCTCTGTCTCTCTCTGTCCCAAAAATAAATAAAAAACGTTGAAAAAAAAATTTAAAAAAAAAAAAAAAAAGAAAGAAATCCTTGGCACCTGTTTATCCATTGCTGGTAAGAATTTAATATCTTAAAGTGAATGTGGGGCACCTGGGTAGCTTAGTCGGTTAAGCATTAGACTTTGGCTCAGGTCATGATCTCACGGTTCATGAGTTCAAGCCCCATATCAGGTGAGCTCGAGCCCCAAGGGTGAGTCCCAATTCTCTCTCTCCCTCTCTGCACCTCATGGGATTCTCGCTCTCTGCCCCTTGCTCACTTGCACCCTTTCTAAAAAAAAAAAGAGAGATCACCCTTTGCGATCTTTAGGAAAAAGTGTTTTGATACATAAAAATTATCAATATTATGTTAAGCACAAATTGATCATGGATAGCCTGAATTCATCTTGCTATAGCTATAAGCCTCACAAATATGTTTTTAAAAAGCCTAGTCATCCCGAGCGCCTGGGTGGCTCAAGTCCCTTTAGTGTCCGACTTCAGCTCAGGTCATGATCTTGAGGTTGGTGAATTCAAGCCCCACATGGGGCTCTCCGCTCTCAGTGTGGAGCCTGCTTCGAATCTCTCAAAAATAAACATTAAAAAGAATAACAACAGGGATACCTGGGTGGCTCAGTCAGTTAGGCATCCAACTTCAACTCAGGTCATGATATCATGGTTCGTGAGTTAGAGCCCCCTGTCAGGCTCTGTGCTGGCAGCTCAGAGCCTGGAGCCTGCTTTGGATTCTGTGACTCCCTGTCTCTCTGCCCCTCCCCGGCTCGTGCTCTCTCTCAAAAATAAATAAAACATTAAAAACAATTTTTTTAAAGAACAATAGCAACAGTGAATTCATTTATGATCTTCAGTCCATTTATGAGTTCAGTTTCTTGTAAGGACTGTCCACTAGGGATCAATTTCTAACATATACTTATCCTAATGCCAATCTGTTCTCACAACCCATGACTACAGCACCATATTCTAGTCAACTAAAATAAAAGGTTTGCATGACAAAATCTGTTAGTACAGTTACAAGAGCAATCTTAGCTTCCAGGGACACAAAGGGGGAAAAGAAAAACACTTTTTGTCAGTTCTTCATAAGACAACATACCAGCAAAACTGCATTAAAATAAGCCTTCCTTTATTCTCTTTCCTCTTAGAGTTGGCAACTTGATATTATAGATTGCAACTTTAGCTTTCCTAATCATTTTTTACTGTTTTTTGGGTTTTATTAAGTTTATTTTGAGAGAGAGAAAGCGTGTGCAAGTGGGGGAGGGGCAGAGAAAGAGAGTGAGGGCAAGAGCGAGAGAGAGAGTGAGAGAGAGAGAGAGAGAGAGAGAGAGAATCCTAAGCAGGCTCCACAGTCAACATGGAGCCCCCATGGGGCTCGATCTCACAACCCCAAGACTATGACCTGAGCCAAAATCAAGATTTAGATGCTTAACAGACTGAGCCACCCAGCCATTCCTAAAGGTGATTTCTTAATTCAATAATTGTTTATTTAGCATCTAATTATGTGCCAGGTGCTGTGCTAGGTGCTGGGGATAAACCGTTGGGCCAAATCAGACACAGACCCTGTTTCCATGAAGCTTACGAGCTAGTGGATGAGGCACCTATTAAATAATCACAGGTGTAATGACAGATTATAGTCACTAGAAATTCTGAGGAAAATGATTCAGAGAACCATACTTTGCATGGGCTCATATAGTTTTCTCAAGTTGAAATCATAGGTGTAGGACTATAGACCTGCTACATATTCCAGTCTTCTTAGAATAATGGTGGGAAGGGGACCACAAAGGGGAGTAGAAGGAAAGGACACTGTGGGAGAGAGGTGAGGCAGTGTTGCACTGCCCCAGGAGAAAAGGAAGAACAGCATGTGCCAAGAAATCTCCTTGGATAAGAAATTTTATTGGTTGTGAAATGTTAGGGAGAAGGGAAAATGCTATCTTGAGGAAGACATCTGCAGGATTTGTTATGTAAACCACTTTGCTAACTTCTTGAAGCAGCTTTGCCATTGAAGGGCCACATTCTTTTCTTGGCACAGAGAGCTGCATTTACTTTTCCTTTGAATGCCTCTCTGCAGCTTCATACACAGGCTAGATATTTATTCATATTTGTTCCCAGATGACTATATAATTATAAAATGAGGTAAACATTGTGAAGGAGAGAAATGTGCTATCAATAAAATAAAATAAAAAACCTGACCAGCTCTGTGGAATCACAGAACAGTTCTCTGAGGAAGTGGCATTTGATCTCAGACCTGAAGGATAGGAGTTTCCTAGATGAGATGGGATGAGGTGGAGTGTTCCCAGAAAAAGAAAATGTGCACAAACGTTCGGAGGCAAGAACAAGGTCAGTGTTGCTGGAGTAAAGAGAGTGGAGGAAGAGGGAGAATACACTCCAGGTGAAGCTGGAGAAAGGGGCTGGGAAACCTGCAGAGCCTCTGTAGATGTTAAATATTTTAGGCTTTTATGGTAACAGCAAATGCCATTGAAGGGTAGTATAATGACCAGATCTTTTCACTTGAAAAGATCACTTTAGCTTCAGTTTAGATTGGAAATTCAGTTAGGAAGGAAGAGTGAAGAGGCTCTAGCAAATAGATTGAGCTAGAAATAAAGCTAGTGAATCTAATGAAGATGGCAAAGGCGGACAGAATCAAGATGTTTGCAGTGAACCAAAATGTTAATAAATCTGTTTCTGTGTGGAACAAAAAAATATATGGAATCAGGGATCACAGCTAAATTTTTAGTTTGAAGAACTGGAGGATGAGGGAGTGACTCACTGAGTTTGCAAAGACTGGAAGATGCCAGGTGTATGGGAGAAAGTTCACAAACTGAGATACGAAATTTAGAGAGATCTCAACTAGGGATGTGTGTAGTTGTAGACAGAACTTGATGCCAAGGACATGGCTGAAACTTTTTCATAGCACCCGTATTAACTGTTCTTAACTCTCTTATTTACTGCCTCAATCTCTGTCAAAAAAGCAGAATCAGATGTTTGGAGTAAAACGTCTTAAAAACTTTTTACACATTCATCCTTAACTAGATAAAATCATTAAAGGTAAACTTCACTTTAACTTAGTACCACAATACATTTCATTCAATGTAAAATATTTACAACTAGGAAAAGCTTATGTGGCCAATTCCTGAATAATACAGGATATATGTATGAATAAATACCCATTTATTTTCATCTGTAGATGGAAATAAAATTCTCTAACGTTGTGATCAAGACTTGCCTTTTTT
The DNA here is from genome assembly GCF_023721935.1 of Panthera uncia. Classification (NCBI taxonomy): domain Eukaryota; kingdom Metazoa; phylum Chordata; class Mammalia; order Carnivora; family Felidae; genus Panthera; species Panthera uncia. The sequence continues at coordinate 27,646,472 of NW_026057580.1, read as the reverse complement.
TGCCCAAAACCAAAACTTACTCAAATGGCCAAAAAGGGCAAGAGTTTTTAATGGAGTAACATTTTCCTGTTACTAATTAACTGGTTTTCTTTCTCAACAGGTGATTTTTTATGTATCTCCTTAGTAAATGGTTCTGTTCAACTTCGCTACAACCTTGGTGACAGAACTATCATTCTAGAAACTCTCCAAAAAGTGACTATTAATGGAAGTATTTGGCATGTGATTAAAGCAGGAAGAGTTGGTGCGGAAGGCTACCTGGATCTGGATGGGATAAATGTAACAGAAAAAGCCAATGCAAAAATGAGCTCCCTGGACACAAATACTGACTTCTATGTTGGAGGAATGCCATCTTTAAATCTTGTAAATCCTATGTCAATAGCAAATGAACCTACAGGTTTTCAGGGCTGTGTCCGAGAAGTTATTATAAATAATCAAGAGTTAAAATTAACTGAATTAGGAGCAAAAAGCGGAGCAAATGTAGGTGACTGTGATGGGACCCCCTGTGGGTACAAGGTGTGCAGAAATAGGGGTGAATGTATAGTAAATGGCACAACTTTTTCTTGCAAATGTTTGCCACATTGGACTGGAAATACATGTAACCAGTCTGTGCACTGTTCAAATAATCTTTGTCTCCACCAATCTCTATGTATACCCGACCAATCATTTTCTTACAATTGTTTCTGTGCTTTGGGTTGGGTGGGAAAGTATTGTGAAAACAAAACTTCATTTTCAACTGCAAAATTTATGGGTAATTCTTATATTAAATACATTGATCCAGATTACAGAATGAGAAACCTTCAGTTCACTACTATATCCTTAAATTTCAGTACTACTGAAACAGAAGGCTTAATTGTATGGATAGGAAAAGCTCAAAAGGAAGAAAATGATTTTCTGGCAATTGGTCTCCATAATCAGTCCTTGAAAATAGCAGTTAACTTAGGAAAAAGCATATCTGTGCCTATGATCTATAGCAATGGCACATTCTTTTGTAATAAATGGCACCATGTAAGTGTAATTCAAAATCAGACTGTTATTAAGGCCTACCTAGATAACAACCTGATTCTCTTGGAGGATATTGATCCACACAAAAAATTTGTTGATTTAAACTATGATGGCATTAGTTATCTAGGGGGCTTTGAATATGGCCGAAAGGTAAATACTGTTACTCAAGAGATTTTTAAAAGAGATTTTGTTGGCAAAATTAAAGATGTATTTTTTCAGGACTCAAAAAAAATTGAATTAATTAAATCAGAAGGATATAATGTTTTTAATGGAGATGAACAAAATTAATGACATAAATACTGGTAATTTCGATATACAAAATATATATGTAAATGTATTTTGATAGCTATTTGTGGCACATTGTTTACTAGAAATCAGCTATTTACTATTAACTGAAATAGTCTAAATGCTAACATACCGTATTTATAAGCTTATAAAATATAGCTAAAGAAATGATTTTGGTTGGTTTTCCTACATCCAATATCTATAAACATGTTGATTCGAAAGTTTTCACTCCATTAGTTCATGTAGTGTTTATTCATCTGTGAATTAGTTTTAAATGATACAAAGAAAAATAAAAAGCAAATTAACCGAAGGAAAAATAAAAATTATATAAGAAAAAAACTACACAATCATATTCTATTGTATGGCTCAGTTATGAATATTTATATGATTGCAATAATATGAAATTTAAATATGGACTAAAATCAGTTATTGCATGAATGTGGGAAGATGGAAGGTGGAGGAAAGGAGTTGGCTGGTGAGGGTTAAACATTTAAATCCCACAGTAAGACATTAATAGATACAATTGTTGCAACCTATTTTAAAGCATACATGTCACAAACATGAAGACACATATCCTAAGAAATATCTAAACTGAAAATAGTAACCTCTGGAGAGGAGTAGTGCAAACATTGCTGGGTTTTGTTTACAAACCTTATAAAATTACTTGACTTTTTAAGCCATGTTCTTACATAACTGATCAAATTTAAAAATTAAACTTCATTTACACCTAAATTTTCAAGTCTACAGATCTCAAAACTGGGCATTAAATAGGTTCTGAATAATGCCATTGAAAAATTATTGTACTGATTGTATCTATGCCATCAAAAATAGTAACCTGAGAAAATTCCTTTTACCCAATCACCAGTTATTGATATAATTGTAGATAGCATTTTCTCTCCCCCACCCCACCATTGCATATTGGGAAGTAGTTATCGCTGCTGTTATTTAGCATTTTTAGAGTGTGGTATTTATGACAATTTGGCCACCAAGAAAGCAAATGACGACACGACTGACACAATACACTAATAGGTATGACTATACCTGGAGATAAAAAATATTACCTTGGTAATAAGCAACATGTGAAGTTTGAAAGGAAAGATACGTTAATTATTAAATGGAGAAAATGGTTTACAAATAAAGGGGCAGGTGCATGGTTAGCTGCTCATTGCTATTAAGCAAAATCTGCCTGTACAGGTTCCAGTCTATACAAAGAAACTAAGCAATTTATCATTTGAAGAATTAAAAAAACTTTTTTTGCAGGGGGGCACTTGTTTTTGCTACACCATTGCAATCAGAAGGCTACAGATACTATTGGAGGGCCCCAGAACTAAAGTTAAGAACTTTGGCACCATTCAATGGCACACAACATACCCCCGGGTATATGAACATTAGAAAAAGTGTATGAGCAAAATATAATGTAAGGTAGAACTACAGAATGTCTACTGATTCCAAGGCTGTGTGTGTGTGTGTGTGTGTGTGTGTTGTTCTGTTTTTTAACAGAAACCATGTAAGAAAACTCCATCCAACAATATTGGCTGAAAAACTGGGACCTAAATTTGTTTTGGCCCATACCATTTCATCTAACTTTGGTGATATTAAGATCATAAGAATAACTGATCTTTAAAAAATTCATTTTGATGGCTGATAATTAGATCTCACTTTACATATATTTTATGTATAAAGCTAATAAAGCTGTTCTCAAAGGTTACCAAAGTTCCAATGAACCACACCCCCATGATAGGCCACATGTTCTCTCATGATACAAAGTGCCTATCCTTAAAGCAGCACTTCCTTAAGTGTAAAACAAGGAACTCTGAGAGCCCGTAAGTCTTCTGGGGATCCACAGAGTACTTCCTTTCTCAATGACAATTCCATGTGAAGCCAGGTTTTCTTCATATATATCAAATGAGATGACATATTGCAAAACACTGAATGCAGAGGCAGTTAAGAGAATCCAGAGATGTGCAAAAATGAAAACCATGACATTCTTACCAAATTTAGTGTAAGTTATTTTTCACACAAATGTTACATTAACATAAGGATCAGTGTTAAATAAGTTAATTATTTGTAAATTATAACATCTTAATTTCTAATATGCTAAATGATACAACCCATTTTTTGGGTTCTCCATAACTTTTTAAAGAGTAAAAAGATCCTGAAACCAAAAAGTTTGAGAATTACTGTTAAAGTTGCTTCTCACAGCTGCAGTTTTCACATGAAGATGTGATCACTTGTCTTCTGCACTACACTGCAAGCTCCAAGACTGGAGGCGAATGGTACTGCTCACCACTCAATTCCAAGAATCAAGCACCAAATAGAATAGGCACCAAATAAGTAAGAATTTAAAACTGCTATCTACCAATTTCCTATAAATCAAAATGACTCGAAAACTTTTTTTTTTTTTTTTTTAACTGTAAAATCTAAAATTTCATGTGTGGGAGTACCTGGGTGGCTCAGTCAGTTAAGTATCAGACTTCAGCTCAGGTCATGATCTCCGGGTCATGCTGCCCCTCTCCAACTCCCGCGCTCTCTCTCAAAAATAAATAAAACATGTAAAAATTTTTAAATTTCATGTGAATTATCATTATTCATTTTTGCTATCTTTGGGATGATAGTGTTGAAGATTTCCTGTAATGTTTTTCCAGCACAAAATAGAAGTAATTGATACAGAAACCCTTTAAGATAACTTTACTATAAACATTACAATGCTTCTGAAACACAAAGTGTTGAATGCAAACATGTTTTATAGTAAGGTGAATGCCTCATATCTGTCAGAAAGGTTAAAATTAACACAGGAAACAATAGAGGAGGCAGATGAGGCTACAGAAAAAAGGGAACACTTTTGCACTGTTGGTAAGAATGCAAACTGGTGCAGCCACTCTGGAAAACAGTGTGGAGGTTCCTTAAAAAAATTAAAAATAGAACTACCCTATTAAGGATCCAGCAATTGCACTACTATGTATTTATCCAAAGGATACAAAAACGCTGACTCAAAGGGGCACATGCACCCCAATGGTTATAGCAGCACTATCAACAACAAATTATGGAAAAAATCCAAATGTCCATCCACTGATGAATGGATAAAGATGTGGTGTGTGTGTGTATACACACACACAATGGAGTATTTACTCAGCGATCAAAAAGAATGAAATCTTGCCATTTGCAACAATGTGGGTGGACCTAGAAGGTATTATGCTAAGTGAAATAAATCAGCGAAAGACATATGATTTCACTCATGTGAAATTTAAGAAACAAAATAGATGAACATAGAAGGGAAGGAAAAATATAACAACAAAGAGGCAGGCAAACCATAAGACCCTTAAATACAGAGAACAAACAGGGTTGCTGGAGGGGAGGGTGGGCAGGGAGATGGGCTAAATGGGTGATGGGCATTAAGGCGGGAACTTGCTGGGATGAGCACTGGGTGTTACAGGTGATGAATCACTAAATTCTCCTGAAACCATTATTACACTATATGTTAACTTGATTTAAATAAAAAAATTAAGGCAATGTTTATCTTTTAAAAGATTCAACAAAGTTGCTGCAAAAAATTGACTTGGGGACAGAGGAGGGAAGTATTCTCTTTTAAAATAAGGAATATTTTTAATTTACAGCTTGGGCAGATATGTCCATACACACACTGAATTACTTCACAGAAAAAGGTATTTAGGGATATTGGTAGTTATATTGAATTCACTGCCTCTTCTTTAAGTACTCCGGTTTCCCCCACCCAAAGACTCTGTTCTGCATCTATAAAGTAGACTCGTGTTTTCAAGACCTTTCTAGCTCTTAACCTAAAATTTCTTGCTCTATACATGAATTACTGAAATTCTTTATGAAACAGGAATCAAAGAATCAGGGTTGACACCTTTTTAAAAGTAGTAACCAATTCTATTCAAGATTTGCCTTGGGAGACAAATGTCAATAGTTGATTACAAATATTGTCCTTTGTAGTCATTAGTAAGTGGTAACTTGACCAGTGTTTTAAAGGGATCTGAGCAGACTGAAATAGTGCAACTGGTATATTTAAATGTTAAAATTAAGTAAACTATTCGCTTTAATAAAATCTGGTTCATTAGCAAGCTCTCATAATGCATTTTAACTTGATTCATATCCTTCTTTAAAAACATAGCTACAATTAAAAACTAAGACCATACCTGATTAGAAATTTAGCAGTTAACTAGTTTTATATAGCCAAGTGGTTTAACTGTCACTCCATTTTCTTATCTATTGTTGGTATTTTTCTTAACTTTTAAACATATTTACTATGATCCTAGATGTGTTTTAACTCCAAAAACTTAGTTCACCCACAAGTAAGTTACAATCAGCAAGTCAAGAATTGTGGTAAATAGAATGGTCCCTTAAAGCTGTCTACATCCTAATCCCTGGTACCTATAAATAGGTTATATGGCAAGAGGGAATTGAGATCTCAAATGGAACTCAAGTTCCTCATCAGCGACCTTAAAATAGGAAGGTTATCCTGGATTACCTGGGTGGGCCTAATATATCACAAGGGCCCCTTAAAAGTGGATGAGGGAATCAGAAGGATCAGAGGTGGCTTTGAATTGAAGGAAGGGACCTTGAGGCAAGGAAAGTGAGTGGCCTCTAAAAGCTGGAAAAGACAAGGGGAATGGATTTTTCTCCTAAGGCCTCCAGAGAAGGACACATTGATCTCAACCTGAGATCTGCATCAGACTTCTGATCTATAGAAACGTACGATAATAAAGTGTGGTTTTAGGCCACTTTTTAATAATTTGTCACAGCACCAATAGAGAATAAAAGAGAACTTGAGAATTAGGATTTGAAACGAAGATAAACTTTGCAGATCTATACAAGGGAACCCACACTTTTCGTCTTCCTGCTCACTTTGAGGAGTTGGGCTATTCACCACAGACAGGCTGGTGGAATAGAGAGGAAAAGGGCTACGAAAGGCATATACGGTAGTCAGGCTTTTGTCCCTCTCTCCTGTTCTCAATTCTCATACAACTGGCATGCAGACTTTGAAGAAAAGTGGAACTGAGCTAAATTCCAGTTCTGACAATAGCAGTCTAACCTTGGGCACTTTTTTTTTTCTTTCCCCCTAAGTACAAGTTTCCTCAAGAGACCTCTGAGGTAAGTCAGTCTTCACCTTTCAGGCTGCCCAAGGTTTATATAAAGTGCTCCACACAAGGTCTGACATAACAGAGGGCTCACAGAGGCTTTCTTATTGCAAGGATGACAAGAGGTGGACTTTTTGGTATTGAGACACCCTGGTACATTTCACTTAAGAGAGGTATGTAGAATCTGTCTGAAGATGGTTCTAAATTTTAAAAAGCATCAAATTTTTTGAAGATTAAGCTGTCCTTAAAACAGGAGAAACAAAGAGGAACCTCATTTAACTCACATTTGTGTTAAGGCTGGTTTGTAGGTAAGACTTTAAAAGACTGAGAATGGCTTTGGATCTACTACTCACTGAAAATTTTTCTCATTTCCCTTCCCTCCCAAGTTAAAACCTCAGTCAAAATGCCTATACTCCCCCTAATCACCACAATGTTTCAGTCAACAAGGGTAAGAGACCTGGTTTTAACACTTAGTAGCCCTGTAATCTCAGGAGATGGCCACCACTAATAGGAGCCTCTATGAGATCAAGCTCCAATGAAATATGAAAGCATCACAATATATATAAGAAACTACTGGCTAAGAAGTAATAAAAAACTAACTTAAAGGCTTTCTTCCATTGGTTAACCCATTTTTACCTTACCAAACAAACAAACAAAAATTCAATGTCTACTCAACTCCCCCACCACCACCCCTATCAGATTAATCAGGGGAAGCAGACTTACTAACATACATAGTTGAAATCAAAAAGGTAATTTTTTTGGTTTGAGGGATTTGTTTTTGGTTTTTGTTGTTTTTTAAGTAAAACCCTGAACAATTTCTTCATAATGCTGCAAAAGATGACCAACCTTAAGTTTTGTTTGCAAACTGACTAGTTTTCTAACAAGTTAATTTCCAAAAGAAAAGTAGACCAAAATTAAACAAACTTTATTTAAATACAAGTCCTCTGTTTCAGAACTTTTATGATCATTAATTTCAGAGGATAAGGATGACAAAAAAAAGGGTTGCAAGTTATTGCAAGTTAGACAAAATGTTTGGTTTTGAATTTCAGCTCCTTTTCTCTCCAGTGAGAACACCAAAGCTGACTCATTTTCAAAACCTATTTTTAACTGTAATCTTTATACTTTTTAAGAAAATCAACTTTATCTTTTTAATTCTGTAAAGTCATTTATATTTTTCTTCATTAATACAGAGGAGCAAAAATACTGTTTTTTCTTTTTTGGCCTCAAGTGCTAGTAACTTTTGGTAGCTATTGGTTTAAATTATAGCAATCAATACAGTAGGTAATTTAGGGTGTAAGTAAATTTAAATTTGGATTAACAACAGCCTCCAGGTGTTTTCTATTTCAAGAAGTACTAGCATACAAAACTGTAGTTATCCCCTCTCCTCCACCAACAAATTACACATGTTCCAAAGAGATTCACATGTTTCTCTAAAATAAAAGTTCTGAAATGATCAGTCAGTGTACCAAATTTTGATGGTATACAAGTTTTCAGAAACATACCTATAAAGTGAGCTATAGCTACAACAGTTTTTCATTAGTTCTTAATCCATAGCCTCTTTAGAACTACATGATTTACCTCAATAGCCTGTAATCTATGGTACAGAAATCGTTTTTTCCCTCATCTATTGCCTGATTTAGAGAGCTATGGCTCTATGCCCTTGGTGGAGTAAGGGTTTAGCATCTGATGATAATTAAAGCTTTAAAGAATACTTTGACTACTGAATTTCAAATCACACACACAAAATAGGTGAGAAATTCTTTTATCATATTTAGAATCAAAATATCCCTTAAAATATTTACATTTTACAGTAAAAAGGATAGCAAAACACAAGATCATGTACAAGCTTAAGTATTCAAGTTTCCAAAGAGCCAAAAATGAAAAGGAAAGAAATGGCCTACCACAAAGTTGTAGTAATGGTAATAAATGCCTTCAATGAGTGCAGATTAAAGCAAGAAATGTACTCCTTGGGCGTCTGATTCTTGGTCAAAAACTGCTCAACTAAATGATTAATATAATCTGATTATGAAGTTGCTTGGCGTTCTGTTTCTCCTCTACAGTTTCTTTAAAAACAGTGCAATTTAAACAAACTTACAGAGCACACATTACTCTCAAATTAGTCATTATATAAAGGACATTCACTAGAGGCAGTAAATATACTCCATAGTTAACCATATTTACCAAGTAAGGAATAAAACTAAAATTTCTAAGCCTTTATTGCATATTAATAAAACAAATCTTTGAATATACAGCAATGTAAAACTTTTAAAAATATTAAATTCCTAGAACTAGGGACAGTTGGTATGAAGAAGGGATGATGAGCACTGGTACAGAGAGCACTCTGCACCAACACACAGATTTTATTGTTCTGCAAACCACCAATATTAAAAATTTAAAAGATGGCACAATCCTAGCAGGCAATCATAAAGTTTTTAAGATACAACATTTAAGTTATTTAAATGTAATCTTGAAGCAGCCTGCAAATTTTACCTTTTGCTTTTAGCTCTGTCAGTGTGGTCCCTATCTTTGTGGTACCTATCTCTGTCCTTTTCTCCTTCTCTATGTTTACTTTTCTCTCGTTCTTTGTCCTTTTCATGGTCTTCACTTTTAGGTTTATCTGGTTTCTTGTCTACATTCCTACTATCCCGGCTTGCTTTTCCATCTGCTCCTCGATCACCATGTGACAACCGTGCCCTCTCTTTATCTTTGTGCCCTTCCTCCCTTTTTCTGTCTCTGTCCTTGTCTTGGGTTCTGTCTCTGCGTCTATGCCTTTCAGACTCTTGCTCCCATTCCTTTTCATGTCGCTCTCTTTTCAAATGGTGTGAATCACTATAAAATCTCTGTCGATCCCCTTTACCCCTATTAAATGGCCTATCCAGTTGCTGTTGGTCTTGCCTACCCCAAGGGTCACTATGGCGCCTTTCTGGTCTTCGAATGTCTTTAACCTGGTAAAAATTTTGTGGGCCTATATACCTTGATGTTTGTGAAAGGGGACCCATCATACGTTGTGGTTGGCCTGTCAGGTGAACAACAGGTGGCCAGGGAACCATGGGATTTTGAGCAAAGCCAAAGCCTGGAGGGGGAAGTAAAGGAGGTGGTAAATGTGGTGGAAATCCAAACATGCTTTGTGGGGGAAAATTAGGAGGTCCTGGAAATGGAAATCCAGGGGGGCTAGACTTGAGATGCTGAAGGTTGGGCTGCTGTGGCCTCATGGGTGAAAAGTTTGCACTTGTTCTGGGGCTGGTGCTTCTGGAAGTAAAGTTGATGCTTTTAGAAGGAAATTCTGATTGACATGTGTTTCCACCTTCAAAATGAGATGTTGTCGCTGTGGATCCTCTTCGAAATGGGTGCACAGTTTCGATATTTTGCATTAAAATATCCTCCTGTAAGGGTTTTGTTTGTTCTGCTTGAGAAGTGTGTATGTTTTCTACTGACGGTGAGTTTTGTGCAACCCCTGAATTATCACCCTGCTGAACACACGAGCTCTTCTCTACAGAAGACAACTTTTCCTCTACATTGATTTGTTCTGTTAAGTGCTCCTTGTGTGACAGACCAGGCAGGGTGTGTTTTTCTCCATTCCGGCAAATATCTCCATCTTTGTTTTCTGAAGCAGTTATCTGCTGACTTCGTCCTGCTGCTTGTCTAGGATCCCGTTTCAAGTTGATAAACTGTGGGGACCTTGTTGTATTAGCAACAATGTTTTCACTGCAACTGACATTACTATCTATGTTTCCTTTTCCTACATTAGACCTGCATGGAGAACTAGTATTTGAAGTCCGATTATCTTGCAAATTATTCTCTTGATCTTGCAGCAGCTGCCTTTTTAACGTTCTCTCTTTATTCTCCACAGTTTCTTCCTGTTTCGACTGAATTGATAAATTTGTTAAGAATGCTTCTGTAGAAACATCTGGTGGTTTACCTCTGAGGCTAAGACTCGTCAAAGGTCCAGGAGAAATGGAAGAAGAACCCATTACTGATGTTTCTTCTCCTACTACTGAATTACCTGTAGACTCTGAAAGATCATCTACTTTGACCTTTACCTCCTTGGCTTCACCATCAGTTACTTCCACTTTATCTACTTTCTCTGCTTTGGGGTCAGCTTGCTCACTTAGAAAAGGAATTTCTTTAAGAGTGTTTTGTTCTATCACTGATTGAGTCTGTTCATATACCTGACCAGTAGTGCCCAAAAGGCTCTGAAGTATATCATCCACAGGAAGAGGTTTATTTGCTAATTCCAGAGTAGAAGGCTGATTTTCCCAGCCAATCAATACCCCAGGAAGGAATCTTAAAGGTTTTGGTGGCTCTTGTTTGGTGACTTCCACTAAAGGTTCAATTACTGTTGGAAGGTCTTCCTGAAGAGTTTGCTGAGGTTTATTTCTCTGCTTGTGTAATACAGTTGTAAAAGAATTAAAAAAGTCATTTTCTTCCTCTGGTGTTTCTTCTGTGGAAACTTCCATCTTACTTTTTTTGTCAGGTGGCAATGCCATTGGTATGCTTTCAGAAGTCTCGGCTGTATGACTAGTGCTAACACTAGCACTATGTTGCCGCTTCAGTTTTTGACGAATAATTAAGCCCAACAACAGATTGGGTCTATGCAGTTCAAGCCCTGTATAAAATAAAAAACATCAATGAATAGTCATTTTCAACCATTACAACACAGGGTACATTTTTGCATCTAGCTTATTACAGCCTATTAGGTGGGTGCCTGTCCCTGTGAAGTCAGCTCCAGAGGGCTGAAACCCAAGAATGCAAGCAGAGTCTGTCTTCTCACTCTGGTCTCACCTCCCACTTTTTTTTATTCATACTCTTATTATTAAAATGTATACCTACCAGGTCCATCAAAAGGCACAAGAGGGTGTGGAATTTTATCTGCGGCACCCAAAGGAATAAGGTACATATCCTTAACCTGCTTCATGTTGTTAGCAGCTACTCCATAGCGCTTTCTGCTACTGAAGTATGCAAACAGCAAAGTATAAGAAATCTGATCTTCTTCAGTTACAGGTGTGAAGCGAACCACACAAATTTCCTATTCAAGAAAATCATAAATGACTGTTTAAAATAATAACCTAAAGAACAGCTTTTAATAGGTTTTAAATATCATTTCTCAACTAGTAATAATCCAGTAAATTTTATAATGATGATTACTGAAAAACATGATTTGCCAACTTAAATGCAGATAAAAATAGTAAAAGGAAGGAACTCTTAGGAAAAGATGTTTGCTGACCCACTGACAGATCTGTTTTATCTGAAGGTGTCCCATAAGACACTGAGTCCCACAGTAATTAATTTGCTCAAGGTGACACAATTGTCAGTAACAGAGAAGGTATTTAAACCCGAGTCCTTTGATATCTACACTACATCCTTATTTCCTATCTCATAATCTCCACAAATGGTTGCCTGTGTTTTCAGTATACTGAAAATTAATACCACCCTGCCATGTACACATACACAAAAAAACTCAAATCCAGTGAAAATCCAGAATGGAGACTGGGTGAAAAGAACTGAAATACATAAAAGCCATACGTTTTATGATATCATTTGGTTTACTCAGGAACTTATTTGCTTGCCTCTAGGTTCTAGAATTTGTTTCCAATAGAAAAGAGAATCCCAGTGTAGTATCAATTTGGTAGTGTAAAAAAATGAGATGTCTTTTCACGAACATACATAGTCAAAATGAAGAGAGACAGACCTGCTACAAAGCCTAAATTGATAGAAGTTCCTATACAGAACATGTAAATGAGCTAAACTACGGCTCTCTTATAAAAGGTCTGTCATCTAAACTGTCCTCTTTTAGGGGTGTGTTTCAGTCAGTTCAGGAAGGAGGCATATTATAAAATACTGGGCAGAAGTATATGGGTAGGCCAAGAATGATTCCCAAAATATCCAAGGGAATACCTCCCCAATGCTTTCTTATGACTTTTACTATCATGAGAAAGTGATAGCAAATAAGTGTTGTAACTTTTCTACAATGCTTCAAAGTTTCTTTGTATTCTAATACTGTATTAATTTAAATTCTAAAACCTATATTGAAAAATATATATTCATAACGCCTGGGTGGCTCAGTTGGTTAAGCGTCTGACCCTTGTATCAGGTCAGATCATGATCTCACAGTTCGGGAGTTCGAGACCCACGTCAGGCTCTGCACTGACAGTGTGGAGCTTGCATGAAATTCTCTTTCCCTCTCTCTCTGCCCCTACCCCACTCATGCTCTCTCTCAGAATAAATAAACTTTAAAATTTTTTAAGCAAACAAACTTCAGGGGGTGCCTGGGTGGCTCAGTTGGTTGAGCATCTGATTCTTGGTTTCGGCTCAGGTCATGAGCTCACGGTCATGAGTTAGAGCCCCAAGTCAGGCTCTGCACTGACAGTGAGGGACCTGCTTGAGATTCTCTCTCACTCCCTCTCTTTCTGACCCTCCCCTTCCCCCCTCCCCACTCTCTCAAAATAAATAAATAAACTTTTAAAATTAAATAGGGGCGCCTGGGTGGCTCAGTTGGTTAAGCATCTGACTTTGGCTCAGGTCATGATTTCATGGTTCATGGGTTTGAGTCCCACGTCAGACTCTGTGCTGACAGCTCTGAGCCTGGAGCCTGCTTTACATTCTCTTTGTCCCTCCCCTGCTCACGCTCTGTCGCTCTCACTCTCCCTCTCTTTCTCTCTCAAAAATAAATAAACATTAAAAAAAATTTTAATAAAAATAAACTTCTATATACTTAGAGCCACTATATTTTTAGGGTCTCTTTGTTGCCACTATATTTTAAGGTCTCTTAGCCTATGCCCTAACTAAACAAATGTCTATAATCAAAGCAAGGCACAATCCCAGGAGGAATCTCAATACTTACTTTAAAACATTTCTTTCAAAACACTGACAGAAATCACTAAGAAAGCATACCAGAAGGAAAGAAAAACCCACAGGAAGAATGCTGAGCTGTTCTGAGCTTTAGCAAATGGCTTTAGTTCAGTTTTGTCAAGCACACTATGTAGATTCAGAATTTGTAGTGGCTCCTACCCCCTAGGGTTCCCTGCATAAGAACTCTCATGATTTACTTTTCAAGTGCTCTCTCATGCAGGTGTAACAAAAGAAATTTTCCTTACCTTGGTTCCTGATGCTTTAATTTTTTCAACATAATCCCAAACTGTCTGAGGTGATATCCTGCCACCTACTTGAATACTATCTGGTAGATCCTATAGTAAAAAATGAAGGTGATCAGTATATACAGAATATCTTTACTGTAATATTCATAATTTACTCTAAGAGTAATTTAAAATTGGTAATAAAAAACAAGTAAATAAAAAGATTTGCATCATAGAACATAACAAAGTACAGGGATAGCAATCAGGATTTACCTCAAATGTCAACCTCAAATAACCAAGCTGTGTGCCTCAATTGTCAACCTCAAATAACCAAGGTTGGTGCCCAAGATACATGTGAGATAGAATCTGAGGTCATGTCAGTTCCCAGTAGGAAAAACAGGCACAGGAAAGTGAAGCAGTGGCAAGCAAAAGACACACCGACAATCCAGGAAGAGTACAACAGATTTCAGAATATTAGAGATTGTTTTTCTATTCCGCCCACTCCTACCCCCTCACCCCTTTTTTGGTGGTAGTGGGCAAGGATATCATTTAATCATTAACAGCTGGATTTCAGAAGTTACCAAGTATAATTATAGAGTGTACTTCTCCACGGTACAGAACACTGTAATACTGCAAGTTCATTTTTTTTTAACAGTAGAATTTTCTGAAAACAGATGACTATACCTAAATTAAGTGAAGAACTATGTAACTGAAAATATTTAAAACTTTAATCAGTGTATTTCTATTTTTCTATGAAGCTGAAAAAATTCATAGAAAGCATAATTAATTGATAGTAAATTTGATTTAAGTGTATTTAAATTATTAATTGCTTTAATATTTTATTTGGGACTTTAGTCCTAAACTAAAAGTAGTAAAAAGCAGAGGTGGAATTCTGGAAAGCAACCTTAGAAACTAAGAAAGGAGAATAGTTTTGTTTAAATTCAAATTCCATAATTCAGGACTTCTTTCCAATTTAAAAGAAGAGTTCTCTTCACCCGGACTGATCAAAGACTAAATTTCTAAAGAGATTTGTTCAAAAAGAAAAGCATCATGGGTCCATTTAATTTTCCTCTTATAAAATCAACATTTCTAAAATATTATTTGCCAAGCAAACTAAATGTAGAAGTAATAATTAGGTTGTTTATTAAAACACAATGCTAAACAAATAAACTGATCAACGTTAGGCACCATTACACTTAAACTAATTTCAGCCTAATATAAAGAAAAGTTTGTTAGTCTTTAAAGAAAAATAGGCATATATACAATTTAAGACTTTTGAAATACTGGAAAGAATTTTTTTTTCTTTTTTAATTTTTGCCTTCATGATCAGGAGACTGAGAATGGATGCAACAGTTTAGATACAAACATAACAGAAAATACAATCTCAACAAAAATACAGTACATGTACTGAATTATTTTCCTACTTCCTAAAACAAAAGAAAAACACAACTTTTCAAAATAGTTCAAAAATGTCATACTTTCTCATTTTTCATAATATAATACTGTAACTGCTTATTTTCCATAAATGTTGCATGACAGTTCCATCCAATTCTTTCAGGTATAAAACCAACCAAGGGTACCTGGAGCAACTATGATCATTGGGTCTCATGGGACTGTCACCTTACTGTAATGTTTCAACTATCACCTACATCTCATTCACAGATAGAGGCAGAAAAGAGCTGTAGTCATGCAGTAGGGGAAACATAAGCAACAGGAGAATTAGACTTGTTAACATGGAAAAAAATCTTCTTGACAGGCTAACACCTTCGAAGTCCATACTAAGTAGGTCAATCCTTTAAAGAAAAACTCATGATATCCATGCAGACTCTCATTAATTTTTAATTCTCTGACATACATCTTACAGTACAGGATTTGTAGGGTGAAAACTTTCAGAATACAATTATCTACATTTCAAAAACTTCAGTTGTGAACTCAAAATTTCATTAATTGAATGGTTCTAAGCATCACTGTCAACATACTTATGAATGAAATAAAACATTATTATTTATAATATCATTTTCTCTCCTACTTCTTTTGGAAGCACATATGTCAACCCAAGCAGAAAACGGCAAGAAAAGTTCACAGTACCTCTGTCAAATACTCAGGGGAACCAGATACTGGGTAGGCTTTGGTAACAAATTTTGCTACAGAAGGCATGTTGATAAAACCTTTCCAGATAAAGTTCAATCGAGCCAGGAAGGTAGACTCAACTTCAACAGTTCCAGGCATCTCTGGTCTAAAACAGGACATTAGAAATTTTCAGCCTAAAGATATGGTCATGAATAAATACATTTTCTACTAAGTCATCAATTATTTCTATTTTAGCATGTCAAGAAAGCCAAAATACATAAAGGCTATTGATTAAAGATGAAAGTACGTTCATATTTACATAGTCATGACTTACAATATCCTTCACGGGTGGCTCAGATGAAGGTACAGAGAGGTGCGAGCAATTTTTATTTAATGACCTATCTCCCACCTCTTGGGACCAACATAATTAAAAGGAATTTTAAAGTCAAGTCCCCACACACAGACTCAAATCTCTAAATTAATTTTAAGTCTTATTCTTTTATCTCAATTAGTTTAATGTTTAAGAAGGTACAGTTCTTTTCTCAAAAGAAAGGTTCCTAAGAAATATGTCACTTTTCCATATTTGAAGACATCCAAGTATAATTTGGCAAAGATCTATAATAATTATTGAAGTTACAGCTAAGAGAAAATTACCGTGGGGCAGGAGAGAATGTTGATTTCGGAGACTCTTGTTTTTCCTCTTCAAAGAATTCAGAAGCCAAGATGTTTGAGGTTGAAGACAGTGCATCTGCTATACTTTCTGCTTCATTATCTGAATGTTTACGAGATACTCCAACAACAACTTTAACTTTTTTTGGAGAAAGATCATCTACAGGTGGTGCCATTCGACCTAACATCAGATGACACCAAACAAACCATTTTTGTAAACTGAAATTCCTGTAACTTCATCCATTTCACTTCAAGAGTTATTCAGTGTTTCTGATGGAATTGTTGCATAACCTTAGATTTCCTGGGGTAATTTTTAACTATCATCATTTCTCATGCTGTGTTATATTACATCTCTCTAATTGATGTGAAAAATTAGGGAAAAAGGATATTAAGCAACTTAGATAAGCTGAAATGGAAACATTATAACTAGAATCTAAAATAAGTTTCTTGGGATACCTGGGTGGCTCAGTCAGTTAAGCATCTGACTCTTGCTTTCGGCTCAGGTCACGATCTCACGGTTTCTGAGATGGAGCCCCATACCGGGCTCTGTGCTGACAACATGGAGCCTGCTTGGGATTCTCTCTCCCTCTCTGTCTCTGCCCTTCCTCTGCTTGTGCTATCGCTATCTCTCTCAAAATAAATAAACAAACATTTTTAAACTAAGTTTCTTGATTCCCTAGCAATTTTTCTTTTTTTTTTATTTAGAGAGAGAAAAGGCAAGCAGGGGAGGGGGCCGGGGCGGGGAGAGAGAGAGAATCCAGGCAGGCTCCACACTCAGCGTAGAACCAGATGCAGGGCTTAATCCCACAATACTGGGAACATGACCCCGAGCTGAAATCAAAAGTCAGATGCTCAACAAACTGAGCCACCCAGGTGACCCCCTACCAATTTTAAACTAAATTAGACCAAATTCCAAGAGAAGTTACTTGAAAAAGAACTGAGTAAAAAAAAATCTGTATCCTACTTTGTGTTACATATAGCAGCACCTCATAACATAAATGCATAGTACAGTTACTAAACATGAAAAATGTTAGTAAAGTTTAAAAAATGACACTGGTTTTAGGCTATAGCACCAAGAAGGAAACAAATCACTCAAACTTTCTGAAAATAGGTTAGGTCTAGTAGTGTTTAACAAATGTTTTTGTGTGCTAACATTACATTTACTAAAATATTACCATGGAAATTATTAAAGTTAATAGAAATCACTAAGTATTTTTTATTAAGATAGAACTACATGGGTGAACTTAAAAATACTATTAGACCATGGATAGCTTTCTTTAAGAATAGTAACGTCTTGGGGAACTTAGGTGGCTTAGTCGGTTAAGCATCCGACTCTTGATTTCAGCTCAGGTCATGATCTCCCAGGTTTTCGTGGATTCGATCCCCATGTCAGGCTCCAACCTGACAGTGAGGAGCCTGTCTCCCTCTCTTGCTACCTCTTCCCCCACTTGAGCCATCTCTGTCTCTCTCAAATAAATAAACTTAAAAAAAAGAACAACAAAGTCTAAAAACATTCTCTCTGCCCTTTAAGTCTTTAATCTTGTACAGATGGTAAAATATATAAACACGATTTTGAGAAGATATGATTAAATATAATTTAAATTCTTCCTTATACATCCCTATTTCTTATGCCCTAAATCTAGCCCATCTCTAGCATCTATCAATATTACCTAACGTGATTATCTCAAAGCCTCCACTTACTTCCATCTCCAATTACTGCTCTAATCACTCTAATTAAAACCATCTTCGGGGCGCCTGGGTGGCGCAGTCGGTTAAGCGTCCGACTTCAGCCAGGTCACGATCTCGCGGTCCGTGAGTTCGAGCCCCGCGTCAGGCTCTGGGCTGATGGCTCAGAGCCTGGAGCTTGTTTCCGATTCTGTGTCTCCCTCTCTCTCTGCCCCTCCCCCGTTCATGCTCTGTCTCTCTCTGTCCCAAAAATAAATAAAAAACGTTGAAAAAAAAAAAAATTGAAAAAAAACATCTTCATCTCACATTGGACTAGTGCAGAGGCTTCCTATCGAGTTTCCCTCCTTCCTCCCTTGGCTTCTCCCACTGTAATACCTTCTCACCACAGTCAGAGAGATCTTCATAAAATTCCAATTTGATCATGCCATTCCCTTGCTAAAAAACCCTTCAATCAGTATCCACTGCTCTTAGATAAAAGACCAAAATCTTAAATGTGGCTGTAAAAGTAGATTTTCAGTATTCTGATCATGATCTGTAAAGTCATATTTTATCTCATGATCCATTACTTATACACACACACACACTCAACACATCTGTGTATGTATGTGTATATACACGTGTGTGTATGTGTGTATTATTTTGGTTATATATAAATAACCAGAATTAAAGTTTCACAAAATGGTACACATCTTTATAATAGTAATTCACTGTGGTATTTCATATTGTTTTTGTTTTTGAAATGCTAGTAACTACTTACTAACTTGATTTCACTAAGAAGTCACAATCTGAAGTTCGAAAGGCAATAATACAAAATGTGATCACTAAAGTATCTCTTCAAACAAATCACATGCCTCTCTCCTCTTCTTGAATTCAATTCAAGCTCATGCCATTCCCAGTATTCAGAATGGTCTTCCCCTTTCAGTCTTCATGTCTCAGCTTACATATCAATTCAAGTCTCCCCAATGCCTCACTCTAGGCTAAGTCTTCCTGCTAGCTAAAGACACTTATGACTGTACTTCTACTCAAATCATCACCTACCTGTCTTTCCCACTAGGCTTTATGGTTTCTCTTAAAGCCTGTATAATATCTGACTCGTTCACTGCACCAGAAAGTGCTCGGCAAAAAAGATTTCAGTAAATATTTACTGAATGAATGGCCAGATATAAGAATACTAGAGAAGAGATATTTTGGGATTTGTTTCATTTGTTATATATAATAATAAAATATGAATGCTGTTTTATTCCTTCACCTAGTAAATGACAATACCATCACAACTGTGCAACAGTTCTGATGCCTACTCTAATGCTTAAATTCTAGTCTTTTGACTCTGAGTTGGTTAAGTTCAGATCTTACATAATACAATTAATTCTAGTTAGCAAACTATATGATAGTATCAAACTATACCTCAACTCTGAAGAGCAGTCACTCTAAAACTGTGCTACTCCTCAAAAGGAGTGAGCAGGTACCCCACCACCAGTACAGAGAAAACAAAAACCTATTTAGATTACAAATACAAGTATCCCCCTTTCAAAGTGAAAGCAACATTTCAGAAAGAAAAATTTCCAACAGTGCCTCAGTGGCTCAGTCAGTTGAGCATCCAACTCCGGCTCAGGTCATGATCTCACTGTTCCTGAGTTTGAGCCCCATGTTGGGCTGTGCTGATGGCTCAGAGCCTGGAGCCTGCTTCAGATTCTGTGTCTCCCTCTCTCTACCCCTCCCCCCCAAACTCGTACTGTCTCTCTCTCTCTCTAAAATAAACACTAAAAAAAAAGAAGAAAGGAAAAATTTCCAATTACCTATGCAAATTTTACAGTTAAGATCAAAAAGATGTTGTCTATGTTGACTAGTGGTATCTTTAGACATAGAATCAATCTCTTCTTTCTGTTTTTCAGATCCTTCTGTCTTCTCCAATGACTTGTTAGCTGTAGGTTCCTAAAAAAGGAATAAAAAGTTTCAGCAGACAAAATTTTGTCCCGATTATTAAAAATCAACTTATATTTCATATTGATACATGAAAGCTATTCCATTCACAGGTTGTTTTTCACTATTTCTTTATAAAATAAATGCTAGATATTAATTATGACTTAAAGCAGAGCAAAAACTCAAGACATTCTTCAGTCTTCATTCTTTAAGGCCTCTAACAAGATTTCCTATTATTTTCTCACTGATATTTGAAAATAAGAAAAGCTGTACTACACTCTCAAACCAGTCTAAGAAGCACCTACAGATTTATAGGCCTACTGAAGAATTCGCGAAGTCCTACAGATCCTGAGAATCTACATTTAAACAAGTGTTTAAGAGATGCCTGTGATGCAGATAGCCTGCACTTTACACACAGAGAAACAATACTGTAAACACTCTCAAAAAAACCATGAAACCAATGAAATAAACTACTTTAAAATATATATATTTTTAAAAATCTTCTTTCAACTTAAAGAACATCTGAGGCAAATAAATCACTGAATCTTCATGTTTTGAGCACTACAAACATGACACTATTATAATTTTTACCTGAATCTCCATGGCTGCTTCCTGTTCCTTCATTGGGGCATCACTCTCAATTTCTATTTCACCTTTATGAGTTATTTTTGTGATTGGCCGTCTTTCCACTTCTCTCTGCTCTTTCTCAATCATCTCTATGGTCTAAAGGAAATATTTTAAAGAAACATTTCACAATTGAAATATACATATTTCCAAATGTACAACTTTAAATAGTAAGAGCTTATCTAAAAATGAAAAAAATCATCATAGATGATTTTTAATCTTTAGGTGGTCTCTCAAACAACAAATATACACTGAGTACTTACAAATGTCAGAGACTGTTTTAAGTGCTGGGTTTATAAGCCATGAGAAGTTCACACATAAATTAACCAGAAGGAGCTAAAGTGCAATGTAATTTGCAAAGGGTTGAAACATGATATTTACCTGCTTTCTGATTTAGTATAGTAGCAGCTGCCACAGGGAAATGGGAATTATTTTCCTCAGATTCCTAACTTGATGTTCTTAACACTCCCCCAAATAGTGAAAGTTTATTCAAATACCAAAAATTATCAGGTAGTCCCCTATCAGTTTTCTCCTGACCTAATTACTTTGTGACGATGAACAAGCCTGGCAACACAATAATAAGCAAGTGTAGCAAAAACTAGTATAGTAAAAAGTAGCTGAGAGTGGAACAGGTTAAGAAAGGTAAAGATGGTCATTTATTTTGCCTGTTATATGCAAATCATCCTTTAAAGAAAGAAATCAGATACATGGCCTAAAGGAAGAACAAGCTGGTCTCCAAAGCAGGTAATACTTGCAGCCACATTTCAATGCAGAAGAGAGGCGTGTACATATTTGGGACATGGAGAGAAAGATGAGGTGATACTATTTTCAAATTAAGAGGAAAAATTACACAGGGTGAAAGTGAAGAAACATGTGAATAAGTGTAATATATGAAATCAAGGCCGGGGCGCCTGGGTGGCTCAGTCGGTTAAGCGGCCGACTTCGGCTCAGGTCATGATCTCGCGGTCCGTGAGTTCAAGCCCCGCGTCAGGCTCTGGGCTGACGGCTCAGAGCCTGGAGCCTGTTTCTGATTCTGTGTCTCCCTCTCTCTCTGCCCCTCCCCCGTTCATGCTCTGTCTCTCTCTGTCTCAAAAATAAATAAACGTTAAAAAAAAATTTAAAAAAAAAAAAAAAAAAAAAAAAAAGAAATCAAGGCCCTGTGCTTCAAACTAGATTTAGCAGAAGATCCACATGGAGGCTTAATACCTGAGATGCAAGTATTATGGAAAAAAGAATCAGGTAAATCATGTAGAATTCCTATGAACTGTAAATAACCAATACTTTCTAGAATGAAAAGCTAACATTCTAGGGCACCTGAGTGGCTCAGTCGGTTGAGCCTACAACTCGTGATTTTGCTCAGATCATGGGATCGAGCCCCACGTCAGGCTCTGCACTAAGCATGGAGCCTGCTTACTATTCTCTCTCTCTCTCTGCCCCTCTCCCCTGCTCATGCTCTTTCTCTCTCAAAAATAAAAAATAAGTAAATTTTAAAAAGCCAATATTCTGAGGCCACTGTAATCAAACTAGTAGATAATGTGGTTATCCCACTGCCACAATAACCCTAAGTCACACATTCACTTAATGAATCTTTAAAGGTTATTTCAAGTTCACAACACCTAAATGAAAACTCCTGGCACTGGTGACTTTCAGAACTTTCTAATTTTAAAAATGGACTATGCTGCACATACTATTTATGTTACGTAACACCTCAGTCAGACCTGGGACAGAGCTACTTAAGCCCACAACATTTCTGTAAATAAGAGCATTCATATGTGACAATTTGGGTCAGGTTTTATCAATAAATGTGTTAAGGGAAAAAAATCCTTGTTTTTCTGACCTTTTGGTGTTTGAAATTTGAATGATAAGGGATTATAAACCTGTAAAATTTTCATTTTGACTTAATCTAGCACTACAAATTACCAATATTCATTATACCTTCAAATCGTGCTTCTGAAAAGTATAGACGTGATTAAGAAAAAATGTGCCTAATTTCCCATCTTTCTGATTTATGAAATATAACAAAACACAAGTTAATTATGTAACCTTCTAACTGAAGAAAATGAGAAAAAAGCAGCAGAGATAGGGAAAACAAAAGATTAAATTTAAGAACTCAGTTAATGGAAGATAAGTAACTTAGAAGAAGCATAGAACAGGAAGTGTGTATTACTGCGCACTCTGTTAAATTACCTCTGTGTATATATATAATTTCTCCCCTATGGCTGAGAAATACAGGTTCTGATATAGCCAAACACATATTCATAGATAATCTTACATGTCTGTTTTCTCTCCGTCTCCAAGCAGCTAACTCTTTAGAAGCTAGTTCTTCTGGACTCATTCTTATAAGATGATCAGGGGTTACTTCTCCTTTCAGTACTTTTTTAAATAATATCTGGAAATATTTAAAAATGGGAATAAAAGGGGAAGAAAACATTTTTAAAAGAAAATGGAACTGCTGTATAAAAATTTGTAATAAATAAAGATGCAATATTTAAACCGGATTTACAAATGTCTATTTATAAATCATCTACTACAAAGAGATTTACTGACAACCTTGTATTCTAGGAACTTCTCATCTAAGGTAACAAACACACCTTTCATATAAAAAAATCAACACAGGGGCACCTGCGTAGCTCAGCTGGTTAAACATCTGACTCTTGATTTCAGCTCAGGTCACGATTTCTTGGTTCGTGGGATCACAAACTGCGTTAACAATGCAGAGCTTGCTTGGGATTCTCTCTCTCCCTTTCTCTTTCTGACCCTCCCCACTCACACTCCCTCTGTCTCTCTCAAAATAAATAAATAAACATTTAAAAAATAAATGTAAAAATATCAACACATAGTGAAGAAACAGGTACAGTAGAACCATTACAACATCTATCCAAAAATTGTATTAAAACTGTTCCCCTACTCCCACCCTCCCCCAAAAGAAGATTCTGTCTCAGAGTATTCCCAGTGATACACTCTGTCATAATAGCCAACCTGTAGTAAATAGCAAGGTACCACATAAAAGAATTTTACTGAATGTGAGGTCTTTCATATTTTTAAGATTTCATAGTTTAAATTTTAACAGGCTTGGGAGGGACTCCAGAGCAAAGAACCAACTGCAAGAAAGAAACCCAATGGAAATAAATGTTTACTTACTGAAGAAAAGCTTCCAGACTATATAATTCAAGAAGTATCTGATCCCCTGGACTATGATGACAGATTATACAATGTAGATTTCTCTTAAGTAGCTGTTAGTATATACTTTAAGAAAATACCTCATATCACATACTATTGCAACTATCATTATACAAATTGACAAACTGTTATCACTTATGTGAAAATCTTATAAAACTTAAGCAAATACGTAAGGAGTTTGCATTCATATACATAGCTTTTAGATTTCCTCTAAGTCTCGAACAAGAAATGCCAGAAAATGATTAACAGTTCAATTAATATTTGCCTCACTGCTAAAAGATATTTAGAATTAAAGTCTTATTTGAATTAACAAAATGGTTTTTTTTAATGTTTATTTTTGAGAGATAGAGACAGAGTACGAGTGGGGGAGGGGCAGAGAGAGAGAGAGAGAGAGAGAGAGAGAGAGAGAGGGAGGGGCAGAATCTGAAGCAGGCTCCAGGCTCTGAGCTGTCAGCACAGAGCCCAACACAGCGTTGGAACTTGTGAACTGTGAAATCATGATCCGAGCTGAAGTCAGACGCTCAGCTGACTGAGGCACCCAGATGCCCCAACGAAACGTTTTAAAATAGTATTTTTTACATAATTTTTTTTTTAAGTATTGCTGCTCTGCTTTTAGATTCAAATCAGAAGTACCATTATAGTGGGGCGCCTGGGTGGCTCAATAAGTTAAGCATCCAACTCCTGGTGTCAGCTCAGGTCATGATCTCACAATTCCTGAGTTCAGCTGACCGCTCAGAGACTGCTTGGGATTCTCTCTCCCTCTCACCCTGACCCTTCCCCTACCCTCAAAAATAAACAAACAAACAAAAAGAAGTACCATTACAGTATTTGTTATGAATTTTAGCTTAACAGAGTTTTTAAAGAATACATTTGAGTAAATTTTTAATAAATTGGATTAAATAAGGGACATAACGGAAAGAAAATTCACATAAATCAGGTTAAGACAGACTTAGCAGTTTACATTTTAATAGACTCATTATAGAACACTAGTTACCACTATTCAGAATTCATAATTCAGTGCAGTAGCGAAAGACTATTAAAACGACACAGTCTCGGGGCACCTGGGTGGCTCAGTTCAGTTAAGTGTCCAACTTCACCTCAGGTCATGATTTCACAGTTCGTGAGTTTGAGTCCCGTGTCGGGCTCTGTGATGACAGCTCGGAGCCTGGAGCCTGCTTCGAATTCTGTGTCTCCTTCTCTCTCTGCCCCTCACCCATTCATACTCTGTCTCTCTCAAAAATAAATACTGAAAAAAATTTTTTAAAACAATGACACAGTCTCAAGGTGCCAGGGTGGCAGTTAAGTGTTGGACTTCAGCTCAGAGCTCATGCTCTCTCTCGCTCTCAAAACATAAAAAAATGTTAAAAAAATATTTTTTTAAATAAAAAATAATAAATAAAATAAAATGACACATTCTCACTTTAAGAAATAAATTATAGATCTGTTGTATTATAATCTTAAAATTCCAATATATTCAGGAAAGCTGGAAGCTTAAACAGGTATAGACATGAACAAAACATACTTACATTGTTTTTAGGATCTTTCAGATTAAACATCAAACTTCTGTATTTGTTCTTATATTTAGCATCTGTGTCCCGAAAAAAAGAGAAAAGCTCTTTTTCAATTTTTGTGGCAACTTTTGCTGCTTTTTCCTCTGGCACCTTCAAATTGGACTCTGTAAGTCTTAAAATTAGAATAATTCAATTATTCTTCAAATACAATAATAAGCATATAGTAAGCATATGTGATTCAATCCTCTACAATAATAACGTGTGTTACCTTTTCATAAGAATGTCTTTAAGAGAATGTCTGACGCTTTGTCTGATCTGATCTGCAGAAGGCTTGGAAGTAGAAGTAGCAGGAGGATGCACATTAGGCACTCCCTTTTCAATTTTCTTCTTTCTTATCTCTTGCTTCTCATGAGCCCCTAATTTAAACAAATAACAAAATTCATTAAACTGTTTTTAAAAAGATATCTTCCTTTTTAGTGCATACTGTTAAGCTTCTAAACAAAATTGACTGATTAAAAAATCACTATTTAGAAATAAGATCAGGGGGTACCTGGGTGGCTCAATCGGTTAAGCATCTGACCCTTAACTTGGTTCAGGTCATGACCTCATCGTTGGTGAGACTGAGCCCCACAACAGGCTCTGCTCTGACAGCACAGAGCCTGCTTAGGATTCTCTCTCTCCCTTTTTCTGCCCCTCCCCCGCTTGTGCACATGTACGTGCGCACTCTCTCTCAAAATAAACATTTTTTAAAAAATAGAAATAACATCAGAACCCATATTGAAATATTCCTGACATTAAAATTCTATTCTACATATGGTGACATGTTAACTAGACTTATCGTGACCATTCTGCAATACATACAAATATCAAATTATTGTCATATGCTGGAAACTAATGTTATATGCCAATTATACCTCACCAAAAAAATTCTAATTTAAATGAATTTTAATTATAAATTAAGTGACTAAAAAGTGGCCCTATGAAGTGCATATGCCCTTTACCCATTTTATTTTTTTAATTTAAGTAATCTCTATACCCCATGTGGGGCTCAAACTCACAACCTTGAGATCAAGAGTCACACACTATTCTGACTGAGCCAGCCAAGCACCCCCACCTTTTCCCATTTTAGATAATGGTTTTTAGAGCTAGTTTCTTTTCACATAATATAATATTAAGGGGCTCCAGGCTGGCTCAGTCAGTGGAGCGTGAGACTCTTGATCTTGGGGTTGTGAGTTGGAGCCCCACGTTGGGTGTAGAGACTACTTAAAAATAAAATCTTCAAAAACAAAAATTTTAAAAACTATTTAGAAAATATGATCTGAATTTATTAGGTGAGCAGATAATTTAATGATTTTTCCAGTACCACAAAATTGATGAATCTCTGGTTTTAAAACAATTGTGCTTGATATTGTTAATTTGACATGTTAAGCTTTTCAAATGATTTTTCATTCCAACATTACTAATTCATGTAACATCTCCAAAGTCTCTATGTGAAACATCTCAGTACTCTGACCTTCTACCATACCGACTTATTTATTCTAGAATCTCTTCATTCCAACAGTTCTTTTTTTTTTTTTTAGATTTTATTTTTTAAGTAATCTTTACACATGGAGCTTAAATTCACAACTCCAAGATCAAGAGTCACATGCTCTTCTACTGAGCCAAGGTGCCCCAACTTAAATCTATCATTTTTTACCATTTGTGTCCTCATTTTCCCACATAACCAACTTTAATTAAACAGTCCAACATTGTTACCACACCCTTGCATTCAAAACACCTTTATCCTCTCTGCTTTAAACATCTGTATTTGCAAAACCACAACCTGGTGAAAGCCAGCCTTAACCTTCACCCAAACAGCCTACAAACAGTTGAAGGCAACTGGAGAAAAAACACTGATGCTAACAGATCTCCCTATAAATTCATAACCACAAAACTGAAGTAGATAACTCAATCTGCTGCCCTAATCCTATTAAGTTTTCCTGGTAAACTTGTTTTCCCACTTCCCCAAACATTATTTTACACTTTTTCTCCTCTCTTCACAATCCAACAATACCTCCTTCACCAACTTCAACCTCATTTGATTTTTTTCAAAATCAAAATTCTTTACCCCAATACTATATTTTTTCTTCATAGTGCCTAAATGCCGTGATAGAGCACACCATCTGTCTTCTACTATTCGTATTTAAGAGCCATGAGGGTGGGGTCTTATTAAATTCATTTGTACTTCCCAGAATTTAGAGCAATAGTTTTTAATTTCAAGAAAGGTAAATCACATATTTTTGTTGTCATTAAAATATTAAAATGGTTAAATTTCCCTAAATATACTAATTGATAGTGTATAAAATAAATATAGCTTTATTAGTGTATAATAATTTTTATTAATCTTACTACCTTGTTTGGAACCTTTTTCTCCTGTACAAATAACAGTTGAAGGTTCTTTTGGTATTTTTTCACTTTTTTCTTCTGAGGATCTCCGAGGTAAAACCGGTTGTCCCATCTTTCGAAGAGGAGCTAGCTGCCATTTTTTTATTTCACTATCTCTACAGTCTGATGAGTTTTTGCCTTCACCAGATTCCTGGGGGGGGAAAAAGTATTTAATTCATTAGAATGAAAATTACTAAAGCAAGGCTCAAGAGTATATTGATAAAAAAAAAAAAATTAAACCTAATTAGTATTACAATCCATTAAGATAGCAAATATTATATTCTTTTTTTTTTTTAAAGTTTATTTATTCTTGAGAAAGAGAGAAAGTGTGAATGGGGGAGGGGCAGAAAGAGAAAGGAAGAGAGAAAACCAGCAGGCTCCACACCATCAACACAGAGCCTGATACAGGGCTCAAAACCACGGACCATGAGATCATGTCCTGAATGGAAGTCAGACGCTTAACTAAGTCACCCAGGCACCCCAGCAAACATTATATTCTTTAGCCCAATACTTAAAAGGTTATTTTTAAAGATGTACACAAATAACTCTCAATTAGTAGCAAAAAGGAGATTTGCCCTTTCATTCAAAATCCATTTGTCAAGCACCTATTTTCTGCAGAACACATAATAGCCTATAAAGGAAAACTTAAAAAACATGGATATCACTTTCCAGATAGTGATATTAGCAAGAAAATTAGATACAAGATAATAAGAGTTCTCTTAGTTAGCTGTGGATATGGAAAAAGGAGGGAGAGATTGTGGAGAAATAGGTATCTATGTTCTTCACCACTTTCTAAAACAAATGAAATCACATCCATCTACAGCAAGTGTTCAATTTTTTCTCATTGTATCTATTAGCAATTTTAGCTCCCATAAAGTAGAACAAACCATCAGGATACCTGCTATTCTCATCCTGATTATAGCCCACAAAGAACTACTACAGAACTAGAATTCTAAAACCCTTTAAAGTAATTAATCACATCATTGTAGTGTTTGAAAGACAGGGAGAAGAACCCTGTGTATAGGCATATATAATCATAGGTTTTAATTAGAGTACATACAAAAAAAAAACACTAATTTTCTCTAGACTAGGAATCCTCTCATTTTTTATTTACTCATTTTCTATCTTTCCAACTAGAATTACTTGAGACCAGGAACATATCTTAATCAGTGCTATACACCCAAGTCTGGTACCACACTTGGCACACAATAGGAACTCAACACATGGTTCAACATAAAATCTAGGGATAGGAAGTGATAACTTAAAAAGCAGATTCCAGAAACTCAAATCAGACAAGTGCAAACAAAATTCAACAGAGTTCATCAGTAAAAAGAAAAGGAAGCAGTAATAACCTGAAGGGCACATGTATTTACAAAATCAGACCAACCTCAACTTCTTTTCTGACACAGAGAGTGGACAGAGTGGTCTCTCAAAACATTTACAATGTTTTATGTCTTTTTAGACAGGATGGAAATAACTTAGCTAAATGACAAAACAATGAGCTATATTTCTAAATGGTCAAAATATTATATCCAAGAAGTAATGATTAATAGTTAATGATTAACAGAAGTTTTCCAAAGATGTGCTATAAACTATTCTCAATGGAGTTCTCAATTCTATACCATCAGTGACTTTGGCGCTCATCAAATCAACAGAGAAAGCAATAGCAAATGCCAGAAGGACATAATCTGATTCTCAAAAAGTCTGGTCAGACAGAAATTGCTGGGTGCTACAAGTACTGGCAAACTGCAACTTAATCCAGTTTTGTTATATAAAGAATGTCTCAAAAAACTGAGTTTGTAAATAATGGAGATGACTTTGGAGAAAACATGCTTATATTCTTCAATCTAAATGGCTGAACTAAAAGATTTCCAAACTTCCTTCTTAACTCTCCAATTCATGTTCACTGTCTTTTGGATTATTATAGTTGACTATCCACATATATATGTTGCCACTGTACTCTTCGCTAGCATTATAAAACAACAAATTTCTATAAGAATAGAAAATTCATAGGTAACAAAAAGGCAGACAATAAAACATAAAAATTCAATCAGATATAGCACTGAATCTTTTATACATTTCTCCTGTAATAGATTAAATATCTTGAAATTTCTATTTAGGAAATACTTTCAGAAATCAATTAAAAATATAAGATTAGGGAAAACTGACAACTCTAAGATAGAAATTCTTAAGTGAAGGTTCCAAGCAAACACTGGGACAATGTCAAAAGAATTAAGTTTACTTTTCCTTACAGAGACAAAATAACTCTTCTACCTGAAGACAATGTCAAATATAGTTTAAGAATTAGTAGATAGATATTTATGAGCTGGAAAACTTTTTTTAAAAAGCTTATTAGCAAGTACACTGTAGAGCTTATTACCACTTAATGCCACAAGATCACATACACATCCTACCACAGAAAATCCAAGTACCAAACTAGAGACTAGAAACTGCATAAGACACTGTTAGAAATAAAATCTGTGTGTTTTGATGATTTCACCACCTGGTTTCATCAAGACTGCCAAAATATTTTAAATAAAATTCCATTCATTTTTATGGAAAAATAAATTTGAAAAGGTACTCTTAGAACAATGAAACCCAAAGAGAAATTTATTTGAGAGAACGAGCACGTGCGAGAGAGTGAGAGGGCAGGGAAAAGGGACAGTGGGGAGATGGAGGAAGAATCCCATCCAGGCTCCATACTCAGCATGGAGCCCAATGCGGGGTTTGATCCCAAGATCCTGGAATCATGACCTCAGCCAAAATCAAGAATCAGATGCTCAACGAACTGAGCCATCCAGGAGACCCCAAAGAAATTTCCAATTGTCAGTCCATACAAAGTTCTTAAATAAAAAGAATGCATTAATGAGCACCTTACCCGCTTTAAAATTTTGACCTTGTGCTTCACTGTATCTTCTA
Organism: Panthera uncia; assembly: GCF_023721935.1. NCBI lineage: Eukaryota > Metazoa > Chordata > Mammalia > Carnivora > Felidae > Panthera > Panthera uncia. The sequence goes on along the minus strand of NW_026057580.1, from coordinate 27,616,010 downwards.
TATATTTGGTTTTTTCATTTGTTGGTGTGTGCTTTGATAACCCAAGCTTTTCATATTCCATTGTCCTATCTTCACTATGGACTTCAACTTTAGCCTGGTTTTCCAAAATATCTGCATCTACTATTTCAGTCTTTTTATCTTCTTCAGCACAACATTTCACACACACGTATTCTTTGTCTTCCTCTCCCATTTGTTGTGCTTGGCAAAGACTTAAACCAACACAATCACCATGAAACCAGTCATCACATCTCCCACAGCCAACCATAAACCTGGAGGAAGGGAAAAAACTTTGATTTAATACATTTTTTAAAAACCCAATGTCAAAAATGCCCAAGTTAAATAGTTAATCATTTTCTGACATTGTTTTTCACTCTGTCAGTTCAACATGGAGCAAGTTTTCAAAGAATATTCTATGAAAATGGAACTTTTAAGAAGTCAAATACATCCCCACTTGTATGAATGAGAAAATACAAAAAACCATAATGGTTAAATCAAGTGCAACTGAACTTTGTTAGCATACTACACACAATAACAAAGCATAGAGTAACGTTTCTCCACTGAGAAGGGTGGTAAGATCTGTGATAGTGTGATCACAGACAATCCATCAAAGTTACCATTACATTTACCCCACACACCTGATATATATAAAACTCAACAATCATTCATCCAATGAATCATACTGAAATGACAAAAAGAGACAGCAACAAATATAAAACTCAAAAACTAACATAATGGAGACTTACACTGTTTATTAACCACCTTAACTATGTAACTATACTTTGAGGTCAAAATATTCTGGTTTCATGGTATAACAGTGATTATATTAAGCTGAAGAATCTTGTATGTACTTTTGAGTGTGGACTTCCTTACTACACTTGTTTTTCCAAATAAAGATCATTGTTCTTAACATGAAGATATTAATATTCAGGCTGAATTTTTTAAAGTTTCCAATCGACTTACAAGTTTGCCTTTACGGATTTTTATCTAACTTCACTAACCAACGAAAAAGCCTATGGATGGATACAAGATTAAGGACTCTAAAAACCTTGTTTTCCTAACTTAGAAATATCTGGAATTACTTCTGAATGGTAAATCAGATGTACAAACAGCAATTTGAGAGAGAAATTATCTTTTTAAAATACTTTTTACCCCACTGTCAGGAAAACTAGAGAGCTCACTTAATCATGTTTAACATTTTCCTTTCTTCTTCAAGTTGGTAATTCATGATATGTTTGAAAGCTTACGATAAAGAGATTTAGGTCTATTCTTTAATGAATTAAAGACTTTCTGCTGATTTTGGTAACAGTGGCACCAACAATGTCAAACCCATTTTAAAAACCTGTGGACCAACAGGAAGATGTTTTAAGGTAATTCAACGGGTGGTACAGCGAACTCTCAAAATATACCAGAGGTTCTGTTTGAAGGTTGAAACTATAAAAACAACATTTAATCCTTACAAGAGGTCTTGAAAAAAGTCACAGCAAATATTCATTCCTCAAATGCAGCACATTTTTCTCTTTGTATCCCTTTCTATTGTGTATCAGGCTACTGCTGTCCATTAAGGAAACCTGACTTCTTCCTATGATTCACCATTCTTTACCCTAACTGGTAATGTCTGTGCTATCTTTATCAAATAAGTCATTATCTCCCCAACATGACAAGGAAAAAAACAGAAACAAGAAAACCTTCTGTTTTATGTTAAAATAAAACAAAACACAATGTTTTGGATTCATAAGCCAACAACAAAACTTTCAAACAATGTGTTATTTGTTTGCAAGATAGAAATGGTCTGTCTGTCTAGGCTTGGGGAGATTTTAGATGGGTCCATGTTTCAATGATACAGATCTTCCAGCCAACAGAATAAATAAGTTTGAAAAATCCAAGTGCATAGCTTTTCTACTTCAGGTTTCAAAGTCATAAGAACTATTTCTTGAAAGCAGGTAATATGTCTGTGAAATAGCGAAGGAAAGCTAGTAGTCATTTCCCTTTATTTCCACTATCAGAGCAACATTAGCAAGTCTAGACTAAGTTTCAATGAGACTACTTAAAAAACCTACACACTATGACCATGACTATGCTTTTACCCCAAATTCAACTCTTAAATATTATAAAGCATGGATTTTAAATTTCAAATTTTTATTTCATCAGGGAACTTATTTTATGGTTACAAAACTCATTACGCCTCATTTCAAGTCTGTTTTGGAAAGGTCTCCTCAAATGTGAGTCTCTGAAAAGCAAATCTCTAGCGCCATCTACAGATTATCTTAATAGTTTAGGATTTTATATAGAAAAATAAATAAAATTCTAAAAAGTCATTGATAAAAATAATTTCCACATGTTCTAGGGAAAAAATAAATTAACTCACTTGAAAGTAAAACTGATTTTACAAAAATGTAAATCTGGATCATTTTTAGGTCTGAAACTTAGAGTACTACAAATTTTATGGGTATTTATATTGGGGAAAATTTATATTGGGGGGAAAAGGTCTATCACAAAAAGAGAGTATTACTTTCTTCCCTTTTTGTATTATTCCTCATGATTTAAAAATGTGAGGGACAGGGGAGAGAGTATGAATCACATAGCTAACAGAATTACTACCCATCTTCTGTTCTAGCCTTGAATTTCTGATTATTAATAGGCAAAATCATTTACAGAAAAGACTATATAACCTGAATGTTAAATATTTCATTAAAAATAAACAAATAAATAAATAAATAAATATTGTATGGAGTTTACCTCTGGATCAATTAAGTAAACCAAGTAGGCATGCATCAGTTAAATGGATGAGTTCAGAAATATGTATCTCCTATTGTTAAATATTCATACACAAAGTTTAAAAGTAAAAAGCTAAACTAGACTTAGTGTAAGATAAAAACCAATTTAAAATTCTAACCTTTTTGGCATAAGCCAAAATATATTCTTAGAAAAGTTTAAAGTTTCTTTAAAGTAAATGAGAGGCAAGCAACAATGAGAACTGTTCTCAGCATGTTCATGTTACAATCACCAACAACGGAGCTGTTACAAGATGGGTCTTCAGTTCTGATTAAGTATTTAAGTGACAATCTAGACCATATTACTATAAATGTATATGTACTCACTCTTTTCTAAAATGATTCTATTCCACATAAATATTAAATCAGTTTTTGTCACTAACAATCATCTGCAGATGAAAATACTTATCTGTCAATCTCTTAAAATCTTGAGAAAAACAATCTTATTCTGGAAGAAAATTTCCTTCTCAGAAAAACAATTTGAGTATAAAGCCATCATGCTATGGAGATTTTTTGTTTTTAAATTTCACCCAATGTATTAATCATCTATTGCTGGGCAAGAAAATGCAATACAAACTAAAAATACAAACACCTGGAGACGTAGGAAAAAACTAGAAACTACAGGATAGATACTATGAAAAGACTAACACTTCTTCCTTCCAAAATGCCAACTGGTTTATGTAAACACAAGTGCAAAGATGATTTTTTTAAAGGGAGTATTAAGTAGTCCGGTTTTTAAAATAATGAATATGCTTGTGTTGTAAGGCTGATGAAAATAAATGGAAGCAAAAACAACAGTTTGATGTGTAAATTGTTAAGTCAATACCTACTGTCTTTAGGATATGTATAGTGTTGCCTATGGTTAAATATTTATTACATTTGGTGATGTCATGTACAAATCCATACTTAAAAATATAATTTCCAACTGGAAGCACACACAGGAAGCTAACTTTAGTTGTAATACATGTAAAATGCTTAAGAGTTATAAAAGAGTTCTAAAACAGTCCTTAGAAGCAAAGCTGTCACAAGTGCAAGAAAATGTCATATTAACAAATAGCTTTCCATATGGCTACTGCATGAAATGGACAAAAATTATTTCCAGATATGCCCTTCCTAATAAATTCATAATCTTATTTATACATGGATTAAAATAGGAAAATTACATGCTGTATGACAGGTACATTTTTTGAGTAAAAATGTATACAAGCATGATGTATCAAAAAAAGTAGTGAAGGCTAGTTAATATGTGAAGAAAAAACAATCAATTACTTAGGCTTGCTTCTTTATTCACAAAATGTAATGTGAAATGTTGCTTCCCAATTGTTTCCAATGTCATTATATATTATGCATGTTAATTACATAAAGTAAACTCAAAATCCCTACATATGTATTATTCTAAGTCATTTTCCACACTGAGGCAAAGAAACTCTAGGTTTTATAGAAGAGATACAGAAGGTGGCATTAGGTTAAAAACAAAAAAACAGCAGGATTTAACATTAACACTTAATGTTCATTTTAGGAAAATAACTGTTGATGTTGGTAAAGTGAGCCATCATTAAAAAGCCTTGGCAAACTCCTGAGGGCCAAACCATCAGAAGAGTAGCTTATCTGCAACAAAGCTACACTGTAACACACTTAACACTGCTTGTAACTCTAGGCTCAAGTTTCATTTTAGAAACTCCTTCAAGCTAAGGCTCCTCTTGCATTACTCAGACCACATGTCAGCATGTAATGATTTTTAAAAGATTCTGGCAGAGAAAAAAGTGCTGGCCTAAAAGAACACTTAAAAGCACCACCCAGCCCTTAATTCTGAAAATTTAGCAAGCCCACTTTAGAATATCTGAATAAGGTGTTTTCTATTAAATTTAATTAAAAAAAAAAAAACTACAACACATATGTGAGGACAAATGTAGCACAATATCCAAAGACACAATTTTTAAAAACTGGAATATGTGGTTATAAAGAATAACCGCCGACACTAAAAATAGGACATGGACTGAATCACAAATAAAGGCATGAAAGTTTGTTATGTCTTTGACATAACAGTTCGACATAAAACTTAAGTTTTTTACAGAATAGCTCCAACAACTCCCACCCACTCTGCCCAACCACCACCTCCCACACCAAAATAATTACACAACATACTTTACTAAACTGTCCCTACCTAAAAAGCTTCATTTTAATGTAACCTGATAGTGCTGGGAAAACTCATCCTAATATTTACTTTCATGAATGAGTGAGGATAATATTACAAAGTGCAAGTTATAATGTTCTTTCATCATGTCAGTGTTGATAGAAGTTCCAACAGCAATCTCAACACGAACAGGACAATCTTGCAGCTGCAAACTCCACTTCACCTCCTGTTTTCTTAAAACACTAGCAAATAAAAAATACATGGTGGGGGAAGGGGGTCTGGCAGTGTCAAAAAGCTATAAAACACTGAATCCTAAAATCACTTCTATCGGAATTCACGAGAAATCCTTCAAATCACTAAAACATTCAAAAGAGAAATACAGGTTTTCACTCCGTTCCATGTTACATACACAATCTACCCAGGTAATTTTAACAGTTGTTTTAGCTATCAAACTTCATTCCAAGGTCAAGTTTGATAGTTATGAAGTGATGGTGTGCTTGATTTACTAGAATTTTTTTTTTATATCTTCAAAAGAAAAATAGAATTTCCATTATGACCTTTACATTTTATTACTAGTTCTTCTCAAGCCAAATAAAATAAAACTTACAGACCCAAAGCAGTGTTAACAACTTTTTGATCAGGAAGTTTTTTTTCTCTTTCAGATGCAACAACTAAATCACACACTCTAACTGGTTACAATGACAAAACATTTCTGTATATACAAGCAGTTGGTCAGGCTACGCTTTTTTTTTTTTTTTTTTAATGTTCTAGGATGACATATTTATAAATTCAGTAGCTCCATCTATTATTTATCCAGGATTGATGAGGGGTTTTTTTGTTTCTGCAAAAGTCTTTGTATATTAAATAATTTCTTTCTATAAAAAAGTTCTCAAATAACCCTACCCTAAAAAGCAATTTCTCTTTAATGCACATATCACACACACACACACACACACACACACCTGTTGCCATGTGGTTTTTTGCAAAACCCACACTGCTTGCTGGGAGTCCACATATATTTGCTTTCAAATGAAGAGCTATGGTCTGAACCTTCTTTTTTTATAGTAGCTATGTTGTCTGGAATGAACAATGGTGGCTCATCCAAAGAAAAACTTTTGCTGCTTCTTCTCTGGCGGGGTTGTAGGTTCTTCTCAGGTTTTTTTAGTTTCAGTTTATCTTCCTCCTTAAAATGCTCTACACCACCTGCATGTTCAAGCTCTTCCTTCACATGGCTATTGGTTTTCATCCCTGCAGCCAGCTGCTGGGGCTTATGGCATTGTTTCTGGCTGGAATGTAATAAATGTCCAGTTTGTGCAGGATGATGGGGTTCTTTAGAGCCACCAGGGTGACCATGAGGTTTATCACTCAGAGAATGAGTTAAGGGTTTGGAAACCTGCACTAAATTTTGATCCTGTGATGTTTTTTTCAATATAGAATGAGCTTGATTTTTCACAGATTTAACCCCAGAATTGCAACTCTGAATTTTTGAATCCTTATCAACTTTTTTTCTCACTTTGACTGGCCTATGAAAATTTTGCTGAGTTTCTGGTTCATCAACATTTCGTTTCACGCTTTTGACATTAACCTTAGTTTTGTTATGCATTAGTTCATGCTTTGCTGCAACAATTTTTTTCAGAGTATCTGTGGTCATGTTTTGCTTAGAATGAATTACAGGTTTTGTTTGTTTGGATTTTATGTTTTTTGACTCTAAGCAAGAAACACTACTTGACTGGCTGCTTCTGTCATCCTGAAGGTTTGCTATTTCATGAGACTCCATTTTAATACTTTCAACAACATTCAACTGTTCTGAATTTTGGTCAGATGCATCACAAATAGCATTTTCTAAAATATTACTTTCTGGTTCAAAAGCATTAGCATCAACCATCTCTAAGTTTGATTTATTAAATTCTGTACTCTCCAACTGCTTATCGTTAGACTCTGTGTCATTACAATAACCCAAAGATTCTATTTCATTTCTTTGAAAGGAGTTCTTCGCTTTATCAGCAACTTCCAGGGTATTCTTCAATTCCATATTACATTCATTTACTTCATCCACAGAACCAGACAAACCTGTAAGGTTCTTTTCTGTTTTATTTGGATTTGTACAAGCAGCAGCATCAGAAGGAGAGGCAGAAGATGCAGGCTCCTCAATAATTTGGTCATCTTCACGAGATAATTTTACTGTCTCATTTGATTCTTGTTCAACTTTTCCTTTTTCCCTCCCTTCTTCAACCACAGTGCCATCCATCTTAACTGAAATAGAATCATCCTGTTCTTCTTTATCTGAAAACTTAAACAGTGGGCTACTAACAGTTTTGACTTTACAGTCCATCAGAGCTTCATTCTTCTTCTCTTCAATACTAACACAAGTCTCTGAAAGGAGTGAACAATTTAATTCATGAGATGGCACATTTGCTTCTCCCTGATTATCACACTTCTGCTTAGAATCTAATCCAGCTTCATCCTTCATTTCAAGACAAGACGACACTGAAGAATGACTTGAAGACACTGATACTTCTGGTACCACGTCAATTTGTCCAATATGTCGGCTGCTCCTTCTGCTCTCTTTATGGTATTCAGGTTTTGGTGATACAGAAACTTCTTTAATCTGACACCTTTCTGGATGTTTCACCCCTGCTTTGGGGGCAGATACAGTCTTCCCAGATGCCTTTTTTGTGCTATTTAAAGGTGCTGCATTTGAACGCTTGGCAATAGTGCTTTGTCGCAAACTTCTTACTTGTTCTATCACAAGGGAAAAAAACAAATAAAAATAACTTAGCTATTTTGCCATGTGTTTTTATTTCAATACAATTTAGAATACATCACTTCTTTATTCTGAGCTATAAATTTGCTCATTTCAGTGAAAATGTACTGAAAGTTACTCATGATGATCATATATATATATATATATATATATATATATATATATGTATATATCTCCATGTTAAATTTTACATTTATCAAAGTTCTATAAATTCTGACAGGAGAAAAAACTTCTAGAAAATTCAGACTGATATTATACTTTACTATAAGACAAGAATGTTTTCATCAAGTTTCTTTTCTATAATAAATAAGCAGGGAGCAAAATAAATGAGTTTCCTTTGCAGTAATGCCCATCATAAAGCAAGACTGTCATACAGTTTTAAACATTAAGTATCTTTAAATAAAGAATACCAAACAAATTCAGGTGCCAATATAATAAGAACTAAACCACCTATAACAAACAGGATCTGTGTGAGTTTCAAAACACAGCCTCACAACTCAAACTCCTTTATGAATGTGCTTCACTTATATCACCATTTTAGCATATAAGCTATTTCTAAGAAATGAAGTATATGCTATAGTACCACAGATAAAGAGAAATTACAACTAAAGAAGTTTAAGCCAGGAAAATATACCATAAAAGAAAATGGGGAAAGTATGAAAATAATTGAACAAAGCTTCCCACCTTTAACAATATTCCTAACAAAGAATCTACTATTTGAGTTTTTCCTCTTTTCCCTATCTGAATACACCTCCAAGAAAAGGAACACATATGGAGTGCAAGGAAAACAGAAAGAAAGAGAACTAAAGTAGATTCACTAATCAGAAAAACAACCCACAAAATGAAATAGAAAATAAACTATTTCCAAGCCTATGCATATCCAATACCTCCAAATAAACACCATGAAAATTAAATACTATCAATTACCAAAAATAAAAAGACTCCTTCCTACTCTTCAGTGCAAAACACCACTATGCACCAATACTTAAACACTGCTTATTTGTCATATACCACTTTTACTTTTTTTAATATTTATTTTTGAGAGAGAGAGAGAGAACACGAGTGGGGAAGGGATAGAGAGAGAGGGAGTCAAAGGATCTGAAGCAGGCTCTGAGCTGATAGCAGAGGGCCCGATGCGGGGTTTGAACTCACGAACCATGAGATTATGACCTGAGCCGAAGTCAGGCACTTAACCGACAGCCACCCAGGTACCCCTACCACTAAACTTTTAAAGAAGGTATCAGGTGTCTTCACTTGTCTTTAACAGTCCTTGGTGATGCCTACTGTCTTGATGTGATTATTAATAGTACATTCTTTTATTCTCAAAAGTGTCCTAGTTTGAACAAAAAACTATCTGGTTGTCCCAATCTTAGAGACCCTTTCTAATTCCCCCAGGACTCAGCACAGTATTTCTTCATTAGGTAAGCACCCAACAATTTTTAAAAATTTTGTGGATTATTGTGTGGATTACTAACTGTTCACCACATGCTCAGATATATAACATTTTTAAATAACTAAGAACTTAATGGTTCATTATCAATATCTGGATGAGATTTTTATGTATTTTATGCATTTTAAGCTTTGAAGACAGCTTGTAATAGTTTACACTTCTACTTTATTCATCTGCCTTGAAATAAAGTAAAGGAACTTTTAACACCCATTACCTACGTTGTCACAAATAAATAGCATATTCAACCATAAAGGTAATTAAGATTAAAAAAACGTTTTTCAGGGGCGCCTGGGTGGTTCAGTCAGTTATGCATCCAACTTCGACTCAGGTCATAATCTTGCGGCTTGTGAGTTCAAGCACCACGTAGGGCTGTGCTGACAATTCAGAGCTTCAAGCCTGCTTCAGATTCTGTGTCTCCCACTCTCTCTGCCCCTCCCCCGCTCACTCTCGCTCTCTCTTAAACATTAAAAAAAAAAAGTTTTCCAATAGTAACTGATTTATTGAGCCAAAGATCAAGTTGTTTTTTTCTCCTCTAAATATAAACTGCCTTAGTTGGAATCCTGGCTGTATAGGCCAAACATTATCATTACCTGTCCATACTGTTCATCCTATTCTTTTCATTGCTTTAAGTTACAAGTATTACCAAATAATTGATTTTAAAAACTGATTAAAAATATATATTGAGGAAAAGATGATAAAAGTAAATAACATGCATCTAACTTAATCCACTTCTCAAAACACCACACTAAAACTATACAAAAGGCATGAATCTAAAATGAATGGAAGAACAGGAGAAAACCTGAATTTTGGAAGCCAAACAAGAGATGATCAAGAAGTGACCCAAAGGAGATAAACCCTAAGATGGCAACGTGGGCAAGAACCAATAGCATTAATACCTCAAAAGGGTTAGGAACTGGTGACCCCAGATGATTCTAAAATGAGGATGAAGACAGGTAGTTAAAATGAAGAGGAGTTAAAAGCTGTTTAAGAAGCAGTCAGACCACTAGCTCCCTCTCCCTGACTCCATCTGCCAGGCAACTGACCTTTCCTGGTCCTAATCCAAGATTTGGAGGCTTGCTCTCTGGAAGAGTATAAATCAGGGTTTCTAGACTAAGGAACATCAGGCACAGATAAAAGTGGCAGGAAAGTACACTGAAATGTATGATATTAAGTGAAGTTATATACCTGAGACACCCTGTCAGCTTCCTTGAAGGACTCCCATTACACAATCTAATTGAGCCTAAAGGAATAAATAACCTCAATTCTGACAACAGGGGTTCCTCAAAATAAAAAAATAATAATAATAAAAATAAAAAGCATAGCCAGATAACCACACAGTGAAGCTCACAGTAGACAAAACCCAACCCACATGCTCTTGAGTGTTAACCTCTTCAACATGAGCAAGCAATCAAGGATCAGACATTTTAGAAAAGTCCCTAACATGAAAGATGGAGAGAGGGAAAAAAAAAGACAACATGGAGAAAAAAGAAACTATAACTATGAAAGGAGACCAAAAACACCTTTTAAAACACTTTTTAAAGCACAAGTACCTTAGAAAAGACAGAAGATACTGCATCCACAAAACAAGACCACAATGCTACGAAAAGGACTATCCCGAAACAAAAAAAAAAAAACATTCAAAAATTAGAAATGTAAAATTTGACGGAAAAGTTGGAGGATAAACATGTGAAAATTTCACCAAGGAGAGGAAAAAGATAAAGAGATAGAAAGTAGGCAAGATCAAGAAAATGGAAGGATCAGTCCTTTCTAACACTTGAATAATAAGGAGTTCAAGAAAGCAAGAACTAAGAAAATAGAGGGATTACCAATGAATAATACAAAAAGTTTTCCCAGAATTGAATAATAGTCCTTTTCAGACTAAAAGGAAATATGGAGTACCCAGAGTTCAATATATAAAATACACTTACCCTAAGACACATTATCAGAAATATCAAAACACTAGAGCTGAAGAGAAAGACTCCACAAACTTCCAAAAGAAAGTAGGTTAACACTCTACTTAAAAGAAATTAAGGAATTCCTTAAAAGGAATCAGAATAAACTTCTCAACAGCACTGAAATTAGAAGAAAATAGAGGAAAACTTTCAAATTTCTGAAGGAAAACTATGTTCAACCTTGAATCCTACATTCAACCAGACTGTAATTCCAATAGAAGACCAGATTAAATATATCTGCAGACATACAGTTTTAAAATAATATGTCTCCATGTTCTTTTTCCACACAAAACTACTGGAAAAAGTGTCACCAAAATGAAGTAGGCAAGCCAAAAAAGGAGGAAATAAGAACTATAACACCAAACAGAATCCTCAGAAGAATAGAAAAGGGAGATCCCTGGATAATAGCTATGCATCAGGCTTATACAGTGCACATGGGAGCAGATCAGAAAGCTCCAGTTTCTTCAATAAAATGAAAATGACAGAACATCTGATATGCACAAGTATTTTTAGGAAAGATTTAGACACCAGCAGAGTAGTTGAGGTATTACTGATATGTACAAAGAAAGCTATGTACAAATATACAAAACTATAAAGCAAATGAACAACAAAAACAACTATTAAGTCAGAAAGACAAAAAGTTGTATAGGAAAAATAACCTCAGTTTATTAAAATCGATCATCTCTAACAGCATACAGAGTCACAATAACATAATTACTAGTGACATAACAAAATTAGAGAATGTACTTTTGTGTGATGAGAACAAGAGGAAAAAAAACACTAAATTCATCATCCAGAGTGGGAAGTCAATAAAAATACTTATATCAGAATAATCAAAAAGTAGTAATATGTTACTTAGAGACATGAAACTAAATACCAAAAAATTAATAATACCAGCTGAAAGAATGATTTCCTCTGGGGAAAAAGAAGTATTAGAAACTTACAGAATTAGTGAACCCTTTAAATTTTGTAAATATAGGGGTGCCTGGGTAGCTCAGTCAGTTAAGCATCCAACTTCAGCTCAGGTCATGAGCTCACGGTTTGTGAATTTGAGCTCCGTGTCGAGCTCTGTGCTGGACTCTGTGCTGACAGCTCAGAGCCTAGAGCCTGCTTTGGAGTCTGTGTGTGTCTCTCTCTCTCTGCCCCTCCCCCAACTCGTGCTGTGTTTCTGTCTCTCAAAAATGAATAAACTAAACTAAAATAAACTAAAATAAAATAAACTAAAATTAAATTAAATTAAAATTAAATTAAACTAAACTAAAATTAAATAAATTTTGTAAATATATAATTTCAATGAAAATTTTAAAAACTATACCAACAAATTGATATAATCTCAAAATTGATTATTATCAAAATGCTGAGATTAGCAAGCACCATGAAAATATATCTCTGCTTAGCAAGGTCATGACCTATCACATCTGTCTCTATACCTTTGATTTTCTAGCTAGAACCTCTCTGGAAGGATTACCTTGTGCCATTAAACGAGGTGATTTTCTTGGTGACCTCACTGAATTTTCTTCTACTTTGTCCCTCAAATTCCTGTTAGGTAAAATCAGTTCTTCTTCATCAATGGTATCATTGCCACTTTCTTTAACAACACCTTCGTCCATAATATCGTCAAGACCAACAACTAGAAAAAAAAATAAAAACAACAAGAAAATTAATTTTAAAAATATCGAGGACCTTAAGTATATAAAGGCAGTACAGAAAACACTGTGAGACAGTTTAATGCAATACTACCCTATAGGGTCATGAAAACTTAGTTCTATTCCTATTGTGTGATATTGCCACTATCAAGCTCCCAATTCAATTTTACAAACTTTTACCTTATGAGGTAACTAGTGTAGAATAGCTACAATTGTTCTTGATTTGGCCTGTGCCGTCACTCTCACTTAATATTCACTGTACCTCTGTGACTATCATAAGCACTTATACCTGAAAACTCAATTATCCCAATTTTGGTTAAAGTAGTACAAAAGTTTAATGCTCTGAAAAGCTTGTGATTCTGAGTTCATGCTAGATGCAAAAGATTCTAGTTCTAAGTGTAATTCTATTCAAGACTTTATGCTGGATGTGTGAAAGTAATATAGGTATACCTTTGAGAGGTAGCGAAAAAATATACACACAGAAATGAAAAATATAATATAACTTTCCCCTCTCTCAAATGCCAGGTAAAATTGTAGGGGGTTAATATAGCTATATAATTAAATTACCTTCTAGTCAAAAGAGAGAGCATTTCATTTAATGGGAAGGGGGAGATATGGAAAAGGACTGGAGGACACTGAAGAAAATATAAACACTGTATATTCTGAATTATAATAACAAATTTACTTCACTTAACTGGCTGACATATAGCAATTCTAAATGTGCAGTTGAATGAAATCTTGTAAAAAGAATGTGATTATTTAGATCAGAAGGCCTGGATTCAAATCCCAACTAAAACACTTAAATAAAACTTGACCAAGTCACTTAACCTCTCTATCAGTTTCTTTATCTCTAAAATGAGAATAACAATACCTGTCCTACCTACCTCACAGGGCTGTTGTGAGGATCAAGTGAGATGATGTATGAGAACTCACTTTGTAAACTTTAGAGCACTACACAAATGTTAGTTATTATCTTCATCCTAGGGGTTAGAAGGAACCTCAAGAAGTTATCTAGTCCTCATCTTTGTATCCAAGAAGAACTTCAATTAAAAGAGCTCAACAAGATAGTGGTCTATCCTAAAATTTAAAGAGAACAAAATTCTTTATAAATATACTTTCAAATGGTACAATCTTTTTGAAGAGCACTTTGACAACAAACAGAACAATGAAACTGCTTATATACTTTGATCAATAAATTATAAAAAGAATAAATTATGAAAAAAAGCTGGCTAGAAAACAGTGTGATCTTTGTTAGTAAAAAAAAAAAAAAAAACGAAATGTATGTGCATGTACATTCAGACAAACAAAAAAAGATTAGCAAAAAGATGAAAATCATAATAATGGTTATTCTATAAAATATATTTATTTCCTGTTTTCCACATTTCCTGCTATATGCATGTTATCACTCTCAAAAATAGTCTATGCTTTAATCACTATTCCTATGCACTAAAACCTTAAAGAACATACTTTAGGAAAATTCATCAGGACTCATTTAAGATATAATTAGGGGAGAAATGGGTAGGGAGTTCAGTTTAGAAGGCTATTCCATCATGATGAAATACTTGTGTTGCCACAAATTCACACACATTCTCAAAAATGTTTTAACATTCATTTAAAAAAACAAAATGTAAGACGTTTCATCCCAATTTTATATAAAAGCATGTATACAATTTATGCATTACAAATATGCATAGATAGAAATGGACAGGTGGGGGGGGGGAAGCACTGGAGTATTACCAGTGATTAGGTCTAGTGGTAAGGTAGATAAGGAATTTAGGTTTTTTACATCATTGTCACGCTGTCTCTTTGTTTTCCAACCTTTTCTACAATCAGCATGTATTCTGTATTGTAATCAGGAGAGAAAGAAAAAGTTCAAAAGATAAAAATAGTCCAACAGAAAAGCAAATAAAGCCCGATTAACAGTGTTTATTGGCAGGGAGTGAAAACTTATGTTCTGAAATTTAGAGCTATATATTGCAATGCAGAATCAATGGGATTTAGCAAGCCCAATCCAAAGGTCAATTATTATGTTTTCTCTTGCTCCATCTGCTAGTAGCTTCTGACCCAGCTGACCCATCTCCCCTTCCTGAATCCCTTTCCCCTCACTTCAATTGTGAACATCACACTTCTTCCCATCTCACTAGCCACTTCTCAATATCCTTTGACAGAGCCTCTTCTTCTTGCAGATGTCTACGTGCTGGAGGACTTAAGAGTCAATCCTCCCACCTCTCATCTTTATCTACATTCAAACCTCCCCAAGTGCTCTCATCCAGTACCATCTACATTTGTATGACTCCCAAAATTATTTTCTCCAGCCCCAAGTTCACATTTAACCTCTGGAAGAGGATAATTTGACATCTCCACACGAGGTTGTCTAACAGATACCTCAAGCTTAACATACTGAAAATAAACACTGCTTCCACCCATTCCCCCTCTCCCCTAAATAAAACTGTCCCTCCTAAAGTATTTCTGGTAATGGAACCTCCATTCACCCAGTTGTTCAAACCCCAAACTCCTGAACTATCCTTAGCTCTTCTCTCCTCATATACCACATCCAAGTGATCAGCATATCCTGCTAATTCTATCTATAAAACATATCACTCATCTGACCATTTACCATCTCCACAACATTGTACTCCAAATTACCATCATTTCTCATCAAGACCATACTGTAATAGTGTCCCAGGTTCTTCTACTGCCACACACCACCCCCCCCCACCACATACACATACAGTTTACTCCCCACACAGTCATCACAGTGATCCTTCAAAAATATGAAGTCTTATCTTGTTACCATTCTTCTCTTCAAGACCCTCCAAACTCTTGCCACCACACCACCACACTTAGATTTATGCCTAAAATCCTAACCAGGGCCCACAGGATCCTAAGATCTTCCCCAGCCAACTTCTCTGACTTTTCACCTATCACTCTATAACTCACCCCACTCCAGTCACACAAACCTTTCTTAATACAGGAAAGTATAAGATCTCAGGGTTTCTATTACTTGTTATTCCCTCTGGCTAGGATGCTATTCTCCCAGATATCCATATGGCTCCCTCTCTGGCTTCTTTCGAGTTTTACTCAAATATCACCTTCTCAGAGAAACTTTTCCTAACAATCTTACCCAACACTCTCATCACTGCCTGAAGACCCTTAGTGTACTTTATCCTTTAAAACATGTTTCACACTACCTGATTAATATCTGTTTAATAACTATCTTCTCCACTAGAATGTAAGTCTACAAGTCAGAACTCTCTCTCTCTCTCTCTCTCTCTCGTTCAATGCTGAAACTCCAGAACATAGAATAATGACCTGGTATACAAGATGTACTCCAGAAATATTGGTTGAGCAAAAGAATTAGGGAAAAGAAGAGGCCAGGAAAATTTAAATGTTGATAAGTGAGAAAAGGTTTTCACTAACCAGAAGACAGAAGTTGGAAAGAACAAATTTGGAAGTGAAGTAGTGACTTCACTTTTTGGATATACTGATGACATTAAAAAGAGCAGGCAAAGAAGCATCAAGGTAATAAAACATCACAAAAAAAAGGGTAAGGAAAATTTCAATGAAGTAGGGATCAGGAAGGTTAATGCTACAAGAGAAAACAAAGGAAGGAAGAAAATCCACTAATTTGACACACAGAAACAGAGGACCAGATGACAAAGGTTAAAAAGTGAATGAATAAAGAATGACAACTGCAGTCTTTTATTTTTAAGAAGTGTAATGGTAAAAGACAGAAAAGGAGGACAATCAACTAAAGGAAGTTAAAGGGACAAAAGACGATTTCTCTATTTAAGTGACAAATGGGGAAGGGAAATGTAAGGAGGTGAGGTAGGGAGAATTACCTTTACAAAAGGAGATGCGGAATGGGAAGGGAAAGAGAATGCGGCAGGAAGGAAGGAAGGAAGGAAGGAAGGAGAAAAAGAGGGAGGGAAAGAAAGAAAGAAAGAAAGAAAGAAAGAAAGAAAGAAAGAGGGAGAAGAGGAAGAAAGGAGATGGAGAGAGGAAGGGGAGGAGGGAAAAATCAACAAAGATCTCCACAGGTTTGCGTGTATGCTGGAAAATAACTTGGAAGGTAGTGATGCCTTGAGATCCCATCATCATACACAAACCTCCTAAGGCAACAAGCTACAATTACATCTAAGACTGCATTTGAGATGTTTCTCAGAATTGACATTTCCAAGAATGCAGCCTTTTTTGTACTCCTGCTCTGACACATTTCCTTTACCTAAAGAAGTGCATCTTTAGGGGCACCTGAGTGGCTCGGTCGGTTAAGCGTCCTACTTCAGCTCAGGTCATGATCTCACGGGTCTGGTCCATGAGTTAGAGCCCTGCGTTGGCCCCTGTGCTGTCTGACAGCTCAGAGCCTGGAGCCTGCTTCATATTCTGTGTCTCCTTCTCTCTCTGCTCCTCCCCGACTTGCGCTCTGTCTCTGTCTCCCAAAAATGATTAAACGTTAAAAAAAAAAAATTTTTTTAAAGAAGTGCATCTTTACATTAAATCAAGCTCTACATGGTTTCCAACATACCCAGGGCTCTCATCTAAACAATGCCCCCAACAAGTAAAGCACCTAACGTAACTTCTCTGTGCCTCAAATTCTTCAATAAAATGGAGAAAATACTAGTGGCTCAGAGGGTGGCTGTGATGATTAAATTAATATGTATAAAATGCTTAGAACAGTATCTGGCACTTAGCTTCTGTTTCAGTCTCCCTGCTCATGTATTCACCCTCAAAAATTATATATTCCTTCCCCTCACTGCTTTTCCTCAACTCTCCCCATAACAAATCAAATTTTTAAATGTATCTGAAACTTCTTTCTTTGAATCTATTCATCTAACTAAAGGTAATTCACAATGCAGAATGAATAATCTCTAGCAAAACCCTCCAAATTAGGTATTTGTGTTTTAAAGAGTTTAATCCAACTGTTTGTGCTAAGAAAATGAATAGAAGTAAAGGAGAATCTGGGTTCTTTTCAGAACACTACCTATTTTCAGGGACCTCCCACATCTCCCCCTCCTTCTGCCACAAGGCTAACCAAGATTTAATATTTGACATCCCAACTTTTTAAATTCACTAAAATGGAAACTTTGGGTTACCAAAACAGTGCTATGACCCGGACTCTTTAGAAGACAAGTGTATGGCTATGCCATACAGAAAAAAACAATATGCTTTTTCATCCCTCCCAGATTCCAGAATTAGAGGTCACTCTCATTTTGAAATTTTGGCATGAAATCTATCATCATACTCAGAAATCCCTGAGCTTGAGTTTAGATCACATTAAAATTCCTCCCAGCCTCACCTGCAAATGGCCCTAATTTAATCTGAGTTCTGAGGTCAGTCAAGTCTATGTGAAATCCTCCCAACACTAATATTACTTTATTCCAGACCATTTACTTCTAATCTATCTTTTTGGGAAAAAGAGGTAAATGAGATAAAGAAAATAAAACCAAGCCATTTGGAGTTAAACTTACTGAATTTCTCAAGAACAGGATTAGTTTAAATCACTCTAATACCATATAAAAGGGAGAACCACAGTACAGTATAAAATTCTTCACATTTGACATGCCTTAATTCATGCTGGCAGTGCAAAAGGCCAAACTCAACTATTTCTAGGACAACTGTTTCCTCTTTTATAGAAGTTGGCATTGGGGCACCTGGGTGGCTCAGTCAGTTAAGTGTCCAACCCGTGGCTTTGGCTCCGGTCATGAACTCCTCCTGGTTTGTGAGTTCAAGCCCCACATTGGGCTCTATGCTGGCAGTGCAGGGCCTACTTGGAATCCTCTCTCTCCATCTCTCTGCCTCTACCCTGCTAGTGCTCTTGCTCGCTCTCTCAAAATAAATAAGTAAACTTAAAAAAAAAAGTTGACATTAAGTATCAGACTTCAGAAAAAACTAAAGAGCATGATGTTGCAGCATCACAATAATAAAGGTTAGATATCTTTTTACAAGGCTTGTGTTCTGAAGTAGAAAAAGAAATTTTATGGTTACATCCTCCTAACAGAGCCCCCACAGCTTTTTCCTCTAATGTTGCAAAATACCACCCAGCCTCTACCTGGACTCCCTTTAGGAAAAGTTATTTCCTTCATGGATGATTCATACTCTCATTCCTCAAAGAGGCTGTGGCATGATATACATCAAGTTGTATGTTACATAAAATTAACCATTTTGGGTGAATATATCATTTTAGATATTAGATGTTCCTAATTTGAAAAAATACAAATACCGCTACTATGCACACATATTTTTTTCTCAGTTCCTTCTTTACAATAAACTTTAACACATAGGTTTACTGAGTCAAAGAATGAGAATATACATATCTTATTATTTTATATATCTCATCACATGGCTTTCCAAAGGGATTACAAACAATTTACAGTGTAAAGAGATTCATATTAAGAACTCACTAGCATTGAGTCTCAGAGTTTTAAAAGAAACACAGTTACTAAAAAACCTTGAACACTTCAGAATGTGTATACTGCCTTTTTGTATTTGTTAGCTTTGCCTACTCTCCCACTCAGGTGTGAAGGTGTTTTTAATGTATTAGAATTCTATATGTAATTATCTATGTTACCTATTTGATGCAAATACTTTCCCTTATTTTATTTTAGTATTCTTTGGTGTCAATCTAAGGTAACTTTTCTTTAGAATGTTACCTTCAGTTACTCCAATACTATCAAATTATCCATCCTTTCTGCCATAATCTAATACATTCTAAAGCCTTATATTTAAATGTGCACAAATATTTCCATGAACAAAGAAGTCTAGAAGACAGACACTGGGTTAAAGCAATTAGAACTGTTTTTTCACCACAGATCTTCGGTCTTCAATATGCTAAACGGGCATTATAGGAGGGAAAGAACTTCACGTGGCATAATACAACTGTTTCCCAAGTTCTATATTCACACATACTAAAAAAACATACACCAAAATGCTAGTAATGGTTATTTCAGAGATTTTTCCCTTTCTTCTTACATTTCCTAATCCATCTCACATTAAAATAGTTCTGTTAAAAAAATTTTTCCAAAATATCTGTGATTGCCTAGAAAATGAAGCTAAAAAGAGACACATTAAACAAAGGTTTTCTATGTAGAAATAAGTAGTATTACTGATGCCACTTTTTAATTTTTTTCCTTTTTATCAAAGTTATCCATGCACAAGGTTTTAAGGAGTGGTGTCTGGTTTCATGAAGTTTGTTAAGAAAAACATTAATGTCAAGCACCCACTTCTCCTCCACTTCCCCCACTAAACTTTAATTACCTCAATGGGAAATGAAGACAAATTAAACCCTTCATTGAAAGGTTGCTGTGAAAACTGAATTAACTAATATCACTTTTTTTTTTTTTTTTTTTTAGCTAATATAGCTTCTAATACAGTGCTTGGTAGGCAAATAACAAGATATTAAATGGTAGCAGTTATTAAGTATATCTTGGCAGATTTTTTTCAAATAAATTTCTACAGCCCTAAGTGCCCTTCATGTGATCCCTTCTCAACTGTCTAAATAATTTCTCTTATTGCCAAGATCATTCTACTAAGCTAACATAAAAGTGAGATGGTAATCATTCCCTAAAAATTTAACACTTGAATTCCATCCTAGAATACTATATTTACCTTTCAGTTAATGCCTTTAAAAACATTTACTGAGTACCTACTGTATGTCACATGCTGGCCCAGATTATTTTAGACACTCAAAGACAAAATGACCATGTTTCTTCAACAATATTAAAAAAGGACTGGATGGGGGGACTTATACAGACTGATATATACTTACATACTAACCAACTCAATATATTGACGTTACTTCAATTCCAATTCAAACTTAAAAAAAAAAAAATGTTTAGGGAACTGGGTAAAACTGGAAGCTGACTGACTGCACACTTGAAAATATTAAGAACTATCTTTAAAGTTCTTTTAATATTTGGATAATATTACTGTGGTTATTTCTTAAAATAAAGAATTCTTATATTAGCGATACATGCTGAAATATTTACAAATGAAATTACATGATTTTTGGGCTGTGCTTCAAATAATCCTGGGGTGGGGGCAGGTAAGGAGGAGTGGGGTATAAATGAAATAAAACCAACTATTAACTGTTTAAGCTAAGTAACAGGTACACTGAGCTTCATTATACTCTTCTTTGTTTGATGTTTTCCATAAAATATAAAATTTTTTAAAAACTGTTTCCATAAAGCTTCATTTTAAAATGAGGGTGGGACAAACATACACCATGTTACATGATAAGTCTTAACAATTAAAAGGAAAGAGTAATAGCCTGGAGAGAGGAATGAAGGATGATTTGTAATTTAATAAATAGCCAGCAAAAGGCAGGGATACTTGTACCGGTTGTTTACTGCACAACAGCTTCTGGCCTACAGGAAAAGTGAAGACTGAAATCCAGGCCTCTGTCTACTCTCCAAGCTTACATAGGAGAAAAGGAGGACTTTTTTTTTAAGTTGATTTATTTGAGAGAGAGAGGGAGAGCACGTGCATGCACATACACACACAGGAGGCAGAGGGAGAGGGAGAGAGAGAGGGAGAGGGAGAGAGAGAATCCCAAGCAGGCTCCACGCTACCAGCACAGAGCCTAACGTGGGGCTTGAACTCAGTACTGTGAGATCATGACCTGAGCCAAGATCAAGAGACAGCTGCTTAATCAACTGAGCCACACAGGTACCCCCAAGGATGTCTTTTTCAAATTCCTAAAAAAGTACTATATGGGCTGGAAGGAGCCTGGGAATGGCTCAGTCAGTTAAGTATCTGACTTTGGCTCAGGTCATGATCTCATAGTTCGTGGGTTCAAGCCCCACATGAGGCTCTGCACTGACAGCTCAAAGCCTGGAACCTACCTCGGATTCTGTGTCTCCCTCTCTCTCTATCCCTCCCCATTCACACTTTGTCTTTCTCTCTCTCCTTCTTAAAATAAATAAACATTTTTAAAAAAGAAAGAAAAATCTGAACAAGTTGGGACAACAGCTTTTTAGAAGGCATATCAAATACCTAGACCCTGAAGAAGGAACATGACTAGGATATCAGAATAGATTGGGGGCAGGTCTCTGTGGCTAGATTAGGGAAAGTGAGAAGAACAGCAGATAATATTACATACAGAGGTACCAGGGGAAACTAAGAAGGGTCTAGACTACAATGACTTTAGTTTTTTTTTCTTTGTATGAAGCAGAAAGTTACCAGAGCACTGTGAACACACAGGCATGATTATGATCTAACTTTGTAAAGGATTACTTTGGTACTCTTTTCAGAACAGACTGTAACAAATCCCAAAGGGCAGAAGCTGGGAAGCCACTTACAGGCTAATGCTATAATCCAGGTGAGAGATGGAAATGGCTAAGACCACAATGGTAGTGAAGAAAATGAGAAGTACAAGTAGCCAGATTCTGGATATATCCTGAAAATAAAGCCAACAAGATTTGCTGACCAACTAAATATGAAAATATGAAAGAGAAAATATGAAAGTAAAATAATGACTTCAAAGTTTTTTGCTGAGCAATTCAAAAGGACTTGCCATTTATAGAGATGGGAAAGACTATAGGAAGAATTGGCACTAAGGGAACCGGGGGGTGGGAAAATAGGCAACAAGAGTTCAGACATTAAGTTTAAGATGCCCAATAGACAGCCAAAGACATTAACACAAGTGTCTGGAGTTTAGACCAGAAGTTGAGTCTAAAAATACACATACATATACAAATACATACATGAGTTTAATTATAGAGTATTTTTTAAAGATTTTATTTATTTAATTATTTATTTTATTTTATTTGAGAGAAAGAGAGAGAGAATCTTAAGCTCCACACTCAGAGCCAAGCCCAACGAAGTACTCTATACCATGACCCTGGGATCATGACCAAAGTCGAAATCAAGAGTCAGATGGACACTCAACCAACTGAGCCATCCAGGAGCCCCAAGATTTTTTTTTTAAGTAATCTTTACACCCAACATGGGGCTTGAACTTACAACCCCGAGTTCAAGAGTCACATGCTCTATCGACCAGGCAAGCCAGGTATCCCGTAAAGAGTTTTTTAAGTTATAAAATTGGATAAAATCAGCACAACAGTGAGTAGAAAATAGAAAAGATACCTAAAATCTGAACCCTGAACGCTGAGATAGTGCAGTGCTTAGAGGTCAGGAAAGTGAAGAGGAAGAAGAAGCTGAGAGAAAGAAGACAGGCAGGTGACAAAATAACAGGAGTTCCAATCAAGTGAACAGATCATTTCAAAAGACAGAGATCAACTGATAGAAAGCCACTGATAAAAGAAAAAAGAAAAAGAAAGAAAAGAAACAGCCTTGGGATCTAGCAGAGTCACAATCTGGAAGAAAGATACTGGGGATAAAGAACACAAGAGAATTCTTTCCAGAAGCTGCACTATAAGCAAAGAGCAAAAGAATAGAGTAATACAGATATATGATAAATATATATATATATATATATATATATATAAATGTATACAAAATGCACTTCCAAATCATGTGTGATAACACTGAAATTCAACTGTAAGGATTTTGGCAGAGTATATATACCCTTCAATTCTACCAAGCACGGATAAAACAAAAAGTAGAGTGGATATCCCATCATGTTAACTACAAATCATGACCATGGAAAACAAGAAAATAAAAACTTAGTCTTGAAACATGAAAATCTAATTTCATAAGTATCTAAATATGTACCTAAATACAAGACATAAGGGCTGAAATCATAAGAAAGCTTTTTTTAACTTCCAGGAAATATTTATTATGAAATTAAGGAAAATATCAAAACACACATAACAAATTTTCAAATGGATTAGCTCCATCCAGTTCTTCTAAAAACAAGCACAGAGAAGAGACACCTGGCCACCTACTGGCCAAATCTGGAAAATTTACAGTGACCAGGTAAACAACGTTAACATGAGTGTTTATGGAGTACTAAGGAGTACTTAGTTGCTTAAGGATTGTTTTTGGTTATCTAAATTTTATTTTTATTTCTTAGTGTTCTTCTTTTTTGGTGGGATAGCACATAAGAAAATCTTTGTCTCCTAGTTCATTTATATATTCTACCAATTACAGACTCTCCTGGGTAAAAAACTAAATATGAATGTAATCATATAATCACAATCCAAGATGATACAAGAATTATTTATTAACAGTGGATTACTTTAATCTGACAAAAGGATTAACTAACCACCACTTAAATCAATGCATACTTTCCATCTGCTATCTCTCTACAAGGAAGGTACTTTACTTATGCAGGAATCCAGGATCTTCAAAAGGCTTGCCACTACATGTCTCTATGAATACTCCAATTTTTTTTTTTAATTTATTTATGTATTTTGAGAGACAGTGGGGGGAAGGGCTGGGAGAAAGGGAGATAGAGAATCCTAAACAGGTTCCATGCTGTCAGTGCAGAGCCTGATGTGGGGCTCAATTCCATGAGCTGAGCCAAAATCAAGAGTCAGACGCTTAACCGACTGAGCCACCCAGGCAGCCCTCGAACACTGCCACTTTTAATGCTACCTTCACAGAGATGCCTCCTCTGACCAGCCCAACTCAAATACACCATGGCCTCCACCACCAAACAACCAGACATTCTCTATCACCTTACATTTTTTGTGAGCTCCGTGAGGACAGGGGCCTTATTTGTCTCAAACAAAACTGTACTCTCCAGCACTGGAAACAGTCTGGTACCTGATGGGTATGCAATAAGTATTTATTAAATGAACAAACAGTACCAACCACTTTTATGCCAAAGCAAGTTATTATACCTCACAATTGAGGAGCCATACCATAAGCTGTTGATGCCCGGAATGGTATCTAATGAGAATGATACCATAAAACAAGAATTGCTTGAAAAAAAAATACAACTTAACTGTCTTATAATATGGATCTTACCATTATTTACTGAGTTTCCCATTTGAATGAATCAGATCCCAATTATGCACTTTGTTCCATAACATTTGGTTCACTTTTACTCAAATATAATAGGAAACCAAACATAAATGAGGCCAAGCTAAAAGTTCTCAGAGGATTACACAATTTTCAGTAGGTTAAGACTAACATCACTAATCTGTAATAGCCCAAGAAAAGACTTTTAATGGTATTATACACAATATTAAATAAAACATAAACTTCATGAGAGCAGGAATTTGTCATTATGCTTTCTAATATATCCCTAATTCCTTGAACACAGCTAGACCATACAAGTGTTCAGCCTTAAGCAGTTTAAATGAACAACTACATGAAAGTATACACAAATGTCACTGTTCCCAAGTTTCTATCTCAAGAGATTAGAACTATCACCTTAAACTAGACTCTAATCATGGAATTACCCTTAACAAGCAAAAGAAACAGAATAAAACACCTCTACTCCATCACAGTAGTGCACTGTCCCCTTGCAGTACCTTCCAGAACTCAGGAGTAAGAATGCTAACA
The DNA here is from genome assembly GCF_023721935.1 of Panthera uncia. NCBI lineage: Eukaryota > Metazoa > Chordata > Mammalia > Carnivora > Felidae > Panthera > Panthera uncia. The sequence continues at coordinate 27,590,882 of NW_026057580.1, read as the reverse complement.
GTTTAGAAAACAAAGATCAGAAGTATCCCACCATGGAACTAAACAACAACAAAACATCTACTCACTCAAAAAGATACAATTAGTAGCTTTTTTTCAGGATATATGCATAGGAACTAAATCTTCTTAAGAGTAGAACTGCTAAAGTCTCTATCTAAAAGGAACTTTGGCCAAGTAATATTAAAGATTAAAGATATAACCTTCCATTTACAACTGCATCAAAAAAGAATAAAACAGGAGTAAGTTTAACAAAGGGCGTGAAAGATCTCTACACTGAAAACTATAAGACATTGCTGAAAGAAATGAAGACAACAATAAATGGAAAGATATTCTATGGTAGAAGAATTAATGTTAAAACTCCCAAACTACTCAAAGCAATCTATAGATTCATGCAATCCTTATCAAAATTCCAATGGCATTTATCACAGAAACAGAACAATCAATCCTAAAATTTGTACGGAATCATGAAAGACCCCAAATAGCCAAAGCAATCTTGAGAAGGAAGAACAAAGCTAGAGGCATCATGGTCCCTGATTTCAAGCTACATTACAAAGCTATAGCAATCAAAACAATATCGTACTGGCACAAAAATACACACACATCAGTGGAACAGCATAGAGAACCCAGAAATAAACACATGCATACATAGTCAATTAATTTATGACAGCAGAGCCAAGAATATACAATGGAGAAAGGATTCTCTTCAATCAACAGTGTTGGGAAAACTGGATAGCCACACGCAAAAGAATGAAAATGGACCTCTATCTCATACCATACACAAAAATCAACTCAAAATGAATTAAAGACTGGAATGTAAGACATGAAATCATAAAACTCCTGGAAGAAAATATAGACAGTAGGCTCTTTTTTTCAGTTTTGGCAGTAATTTTTTGGATTTTGTCACCAAAAGCATGGGCAACAGAAACAAAAATACAAAAGCAGGATTACACCAAACTTAAAAGCTACTCTACAGCAAAGGAAACCATCAACAAAATGAAATAGCAACCTACAGCATGGGAGAAAATATTTGCATATCAAGTATCTGATAAGGGGTTAATATCTAAAGTATATAAAGAACTCACAGAACTCAATAGCAAACAAACAATCCAATGAAGTAATAGGCAGAGGGACTGAACATTTTCCCAAAGAAGAATATGAGGCACCTGGGTGGCTCAGTTGGTTAAGCGTCTGACTTCGGCTTAGGTCATGATCTCTCAGTCTGGGTTCGAGCCCCGCATCAGGCTCTGCTGACAGTGCGAAGCCTGGAGCCTGCTTCAGATTCTGTGTCTCCCTCTCTCTCTGTCCCTCCCCTACTCATTCTCTCTATCAAAAATAAACATTAAAAAATAACAATAATAAAAATACAAATAAATGGCCAAATGGCCAGGTATATGAAAGTTGCTTATCAGGGAAATGCAAATCAAAACCAAAACCATGATGAAATATCACCTCACACCTGTTAGGATGAAATACCACCTCACACCTGTTAGTATGGCTACCTTCAAAAAGACAAAAAAGAACAATTATTAGTGAGGATATGGAGAAAAAGGAATCCTTACATACCGTTGGTGTGAACGTAAACTAGTATAGGCACTATGGAAAAGAGTAAGGAGGTTCTTCAAAATACTGAAAATAGAACTAACATATGATCCAGCAAGCCCACTTCTGGGTATATACCAAACCAAATGAAAAGAAGGTATCAAAGAGATACCTGTACTCCCATGTTTGCAGCATTATTCACAATAGTCAAGTGTCCATCAATAGATGAATGGATAAAGATGTGGTGTGTGCACGCACGCGCGCGCACACACACACACACACACACACACACACACACAGGAATATTATACAGCCATGAGGAAGAAGGAGAGCCTACCATTTGGGATTACATGGACGGACCTTGAAGATACTATGCTAAGTGAAAGAAGTCAAAAAAAGAGAAGGACAAATACTACACAGTATCACTTATATGTGGAATAAAAAAAAAAAGTCCAACCTATGAAAACAGAGTGTAAAAATGTGGTTGCCAGGGGCTAGGGGGTGGGGGAAATAGGAAGAGGTTGAGGTAGGTAAAAGGTACAAATTTCCAGCTATACAATGAATACGGTCTGAGGATCCACTGTAAAACATGATATAATTGATACCACTTTACTGCATAACTGAAACTTGCTAAAAGAGAAGTGAAATGTTCTCATAAAATAAATATATAAATATGAACATGAATATGCAATGTGATGATGTATTAATTAACACAAGGGGGAATCCTTACTCAAAATATACGTATAACAAATCACCATGATATACACTCTAAATATCTTACAATTTTACATGCCAATTATACCTCAAAAACACTGAAATTTTTAAAAACTATATAATTTTGATAGAATAAAAGTGTCAACTCTGCAATAAATTTAGAACATACAAGACAATTATTAGAACTTGAAAAACACAAGAAGAGAACATAAAAATACCTGATAAACATACCTAAAGGTCTTGATTCAATGAGCAAAACAAGAATTTATTTATTTATTCAATCTTCAAGCAACTGTATATATAGTGAAACATATCTCCTTCCATTTCATAATGTAGATTTAGGAATCAGTACATACTTTGTTATTTCATTAAATCTCTCTGGGTTCTATGGATTGAGGAATTTGGATGAGCAATTTGGACTGGATGATTCCAATCACTCAAATTCATTTCAGTTAAGATTCTAATTCTAAAGCCCTTCATAAGGAAAAGTAAATAGCAGGCTTCAGTGAAGAACTACGTTAATAAAGTTTATTTTTATCTGTGTTACACACACATACCTTAATTTACAAGCATGTATCCTCTTACTTTTATTTCATGTATTTCTAATAATCTCACTTTCCTGAGATTAGACAAAATATATCTTCAGAAAGATACACTGATGGTTCTAAAAACATTGTTATTTTAAAAGGAAAAATAAATCATTAAAAAAAATTTTTCCACAAGTATGTAAGGACCAAAAGCCCCACCTACTAAAATTGTACCTAAGGATATCACTACTAATGAATGACAAAATAATTTATTTCCTAAGAAAATTCAATCATCAGTTAAAAGTTACATTATGTTCACTATTTTTTAAAAAAGACTTATCTAACATGTTTTAGAAAATGACCCACCCAAAATGGTTAAAATAAAAAAATCATTTTAAAACTATCTCTTTCTTGGAAAATACTATACAGGAAAATTGCTTTCCTAAAACATCACATGAATGTTTCTCTATTAGAGACAATACTGCTTATCCATTAGTCAACGTCATTTATTTGACAATTTTCCTACTGTGACCAAAGTGTATCAAATTTGATTTAAAGCATTTTTATCAACGTTAAACCTTAAACCTAGGAAAATTTTTCTACCAAACCCTATCAACAGATAAGCTACCAAAATGACCTCCTTGGATCTACTTTTGTAAAGCTGCTTATCAGGAAATCTTTCATAAAGAAATTGACTGTAATTATACATGTAAACAGGAAAATATGGTTCTAAGGCCAAAATTTAAATCATATTTAATCTCCAAATTTAAAGAGAAATCAGTAAGTGCTTTAAGAAGCACTCCACAATGCCAATGTACGTAATTCTCCCTGCGTAAATGTATACAACTGGACATGAATACACACATTTAAAGGTACTCCATCCATCTCACTAATTACATCTGGGGCACTTTAAGCATTAAAAAAGAGTGTAACACAATGTATTTTTTAAAATCTATGCATCCATTATGACAATCTAAAAGGAAAGAGCCAAAAAAATAATCTGCCACCTCTGGCACTGGATGTGATCTGGAAACTGATGGTCAAATGTTACTTCTTTCCTTTAATCTGCCTCTTCAATAGGAATGTAGTTAATAACCAGGTAATAAGGGAAAACGTTTCTTTGCCAGACGAATGCCAACAAATAAATGTAAAGGAAAAGACAGAATCGAAAAACCATCACTTTGCTACAACTGATTCTACCAAGTATCATCAATGGATGCATAAAACCATTAGAGGAAAGGTCAATGAAGAACTAATATTTTCATGTTGCCAAAGTTTTATCTCTACAAATTACTTGCTATCTCAAGTATTTAGGAAGCAGAGTTTTGGCTTTTGCCAAATCCAGTAATTGAATTTAACATCAAAACCAAACACTGTAAAACTTCTTGATGTGGTATTATATTAACTACACACATTCACCTATGAAGGAATCTTGTCAAAATGTATAACCAGAATCCAATTAAGCTTTTCAATCTAACTTCCAATTTGCAGGACATAAAAGCAACATACCAAGCTAACTAACATCATAAAGAAATGATATTAAAAATCCAAAACTTAGGACATCAAGAAATATTTGGTCTTATTTCTTCAAAAAATCAGTATCACTGGAAAATATGAGGCTTCAGAAATAGAACTAAATACAACACTTAAGTCCTTTAATTACATCTTGATTTGAACAAGCCAAATGAAAATGGTATTTTGTGGACAAATGACAAACCTGAATATGGACAGGATATTGGATTTTAGGGAATTACCTATTTTTCAGGTATGCTTATAACATTGTCATGTAGAAATCCTTTTTCCGGAGATGCATGGTGAAATTAAACTCATTAGATGGAAGGAGTGGGAGGATGATGTGGCAGACAGATAAATGGATGCAGCCAATACAGCAAAACATTAACAGCTATCTACGTTGGTGATGGTAAATGTGTGTATACTGTACTATTCTTCCTGTTTCAGTATGTTTTAACTTTTCAAAATCCAAAGTTCAATTTTTAGAAAAAAAGAGAAGCGTGGGGCACCTGGCTGGCTCAGTTGATACAGTGTGCAACTCTTGTTCTCATGGTTTTAAGTTCAAGGTACACACTGGGTATAAAATTACTTAAAAGCAAAATCTTTAAAAAGAAAAAAAAGAGAAGCTCAAAATAAAATATACCCTTAATCAAGTATCTAACAGCATACATTTGTTTTATAAGCTATTTTGTTCCAAAACAGATTTAAAGTAGTCTTCTAAAAGATATATGACGTAAGCTAATATGTAAAAAGAAAAAAAGAAAAACTAAAGAAAAAGATGGGACAGAAACTAAGATGAAGTCAAGGATGATTAAGTACCCAGAATGAGTTACAAATATTTATATTTTATGAAGCTTAAAAGTCAAAGTTTGTCAGGTATTTATCAAAACTCTTTAGAAAGAAAAATATGAAAAATGGGCAGTATACATTAAAAAGGTACTGCCTCAAATAAAATACCATTTCAATAGACACCCTTATAACAACTTCCATTAGACTTTAAGTGTGCACTAAGTAGACAGTCTCTTAAGGAAGTATATAGATCTAACGGGGTGTAAACACAATCTCTGTCCAGGAATGAAATAGTATTATGTATATTAACGGTTATCCAAAAACTAAAAAGAAATTAAACTTCACCAATACTTAATCAAACTGACACTACGATCCTTGCTCAATTCATGTCAGTCATAATTTATCTAAAGAGAAATATCCTGAGGCAAAACTGAGAATTCTATAATGTGGTGGCACTGGGCACCCTTAAACCACTTGTCTACCTTCAACGTTTTGCATTGTTACAGGATATCATCAACACAGTTCTTTTTGTATTAAAAAAAAAAAAATACCTTTAAAAAGAGTGAACTGTTTACAGTAATTTTCAGAAAATGGGAAAGGACTGTTAAAATCTGTGTATTACAGAAAGGTTCTCCATTAATTCACAGCAAAGTCCTTAAGAACTGTTACACTTAAGGATGAGTTATACATTTTTTTTAATAATACAATGTTTTATAAATGAGACAAGTGTTACAAACATGCTGGCCTTTTCTATTATAAGCAGTTTTAAGCGATGTGTCATATGAAAAAATAAGCACCCTTAATCTGTCCTTTTTTGATAAAAGGTAACATTTAGTAATGAGTAAGAAATTACTTGCTTTTCAAAAAGATATGTGAGCTAACAGACTCTTAACTATAGAGAACAAACTGATGGTTATCAGGGGGTCAGTGGATGAGGGGAATGTGTGAAACAGGTGATGGGGATTAAGGAATACACTTGCAACGAGCACTGGTTAGATATATGGAATTGTTGAATCACTATATTGTATACCTGAAACTAATATAACAGTGTATGTTAACTACACTGGAATTAAAAGAAAAAACTTGGGATAAGAAAACAGAAGTTCAGAAATACTTTCATTATTATGTAATTTGTAACTAAAAATGAAATTTAGCACCTAAAGAACTCTTATCTGGAAACTTTAAAATTTTTCCAAATAAAAAGATTCAGTGAGTTCTGAGTTCAAATGGTAAATATTTTAAAAGGTAATAACAGACACACTGGTTTATTGGTTTAAAAGAACAGACACACTGAAGATGGCAAAAAATGTTCTAGTTTAGCTGCAATAAAAGCCTTTGTACACCTGATAGATAAGGAACAAAAATCTAGGATTGTAATTCGTTATGTAGAGCCTATAGTGAATTTCTTCCATGTAAATACATGTCTCTTTCTTGTATTATGGCTTTCATCCAGAAGAGCCATTAAAATCAAGCATCAAAATAAATTCAACTTGTAACCAAAACATACAACATTGTTATCTAAAGGACAAGATGAATTTTTCAACAATAATGAAGTATGATCAATCATACTGCACTCCAAAAAAGTTCTTGTACAATTGACAATAATTTTTAAAGTGTAAATATCATTTGTTATCTATGGCATATTTTCAAGTATCTATCATATATGCTATATAATAAACATTAATATATTAGTATAGTAGGACAAGTATATCAATACACATACAAGTAAAATGTCTTGCTGATAAACATGTATAGTCAAGTTTGGACACCATTATCTTAATGAAATGAAGCCTCAGATATAGAAGCAGCAATCCTGACACCCCCACCTCAGAGTGAAACAAGACAAGAATTTAATATCCCTTAAATGTTTTGATAAAAGCTGGCAATCATGATCTATGAACAGAGACCTGGAACTTTATGAACTGTGACCCAGGTTCCATTAGCTGGGGGTAAGAAATAGATAATGCAGCCTAGAAAAGTCTTTGATGAGTGAGGCAGAATCAACTCTGAAAACAAGCCAGGTAATCAAACCTCCCAGGATAACCTGTATGCTGAGGTCAACTTACCAAGAAAAAAGTCCTGATCTTAGCCTCTTCACAGAGTGAACTACAGAATCTGTGCTTGAGAGGGCTAGCTAACTGTTGCCCAATATCCATTCAGCCACCCTTCCTCACTCACTAGAATTTGTTGTTTAGCTGAGTATTGGTCACCGAAAATAAAGACAACACTTTTCAATGTACCTTACCGCTAGCTATGGCCACTAAGTTACAGCCAATGAAATGAAAGGAGAAATGGTACATACACTCTCAGGATATAATCATAAAAGGAGGGGGGCATACCTTCCTTTCCCCTTTTCTCTTTTACTGACCAGAATCCAACTTCTAGTTGGACACTGGAGAAGCCATCTCACACTATGAGGTGAACCTCGATTTAGGGACATACAAGATAGCACAAGGTAGATGTAGATAGCACAAGTGTCAGGAGCTTATTAGGTCCCTGACACTGGAGGTCCACACCAACTCTCAGTCACCTTCTTCTGAGCTACTATATAACAAAATAAATGTTTCTTCATACCACTGTTATTTGGAGTTTTCTTGTCACTCCCAGCTGAACTTAATCCTAGGCCAAAAAGCCAAAAATTTTTATTAAGATGCCCCAATAAGTCACAATCCATGAGAACCAAATCTATCACAGCAACAAACTAGAGAAAACAGAGCCTAGAATAGGGAAAGTATTTCTGAGATCAGCCAATAGGCCAAGGATGCCTAGGTCTATGATTTGGGAAATCCAGGTAATTAGGCTTTCCTAATTCTCTAATAACAGGAATCTGCCACTGCCAAGGAATTATGAAATTCAACTTCTCTGATTGGCAGGTACACCAATCCCTAAGACAGGGAAGATGGGTAAGAGATAGGGCCTTTAAAACAAGCTTCTGTCTCTTGAGCCACTAACAGCCAAACTGTCTCATCATTGAGATCCCATAACAACTGCAAATGCAGCTCTCACTCTTTTATCAGAAATCCTTTTGGTCAACATTCTCAAGACACAACAAAATACAGGGTTTAGAGATATTTCATTATTCATTTTTCTTCCATGGGAAAAAGATGGTAAGAATAAAAATTATAGAGTTAATTAAACAAAGGAACAGAAGAGCAAAACCAAAGTCAAGAAGTATTTCCTCAAGAAGCATTTCCTCAGTAATCCTTGATTTTCTTTACACCATAATTACTTTAAAACTACAAAGTAGAATAATTTACTGCTTTAAACATTAAAAAGCTGTTCATAAACCATCTCATGTTGATTAAAATAAGTAAATATCACACATCTTATAACAAATATTCTGATTATGAGAAATAAGTATATTTGATCAAATTGCTACCACATTAAACTGTCAAATCAAGAACCCTACTCTTTTAAACTGCAAAATCATAGAATATTAGCCTTCCTGTCCAAAGACTACCCACTACATATACTACAAAAAACTTTGTACCCACATACAGTAGAAAAAACTTTTTTACCCACGTTAAAATGTACAAACATCCAATAAATGCAAGATGATTTACACTAGAAAACATCCTCTTTTAATCATATAAATAGTTCTTCTGTTAAAATGTTTGAGACAGAGAAAGAGTGTGCCAGCACATGCACAGGGGAGGGGGAGAGAGAGAGAGAGAGAGAGAGAGAGAGAGAGAGAGAGAGAATCCCAAGCATGCTCTGTGCCATGAGCACAGAGCCAGCTAAGGGTTCGATCTCATGAACTGTGAGATCATGACCTGGGCCTAAATCAAGAGTAGGCCACTTAACCAACTGAGCCATCCAGGCACCCCAATGATATAAACAGTTCTGGAACTGTTAACGAGTTATCAATTGTGTTTAAATTAACTAGATATAATGTGATAAACTTACTTGTTTAAATTCTGAGCTGAGATCACAGACAAGGTATAGAAACAAATTTTGATTACAGATAGAGTAAGCAGTTAATTCTGGAGAAAAAAAAAACCTCACAGATAAAGAATGAGGCTGAAAGGAATTCAGCTGGGAAGAAAGAGGTTGGAAGGTGAGAGAATTGATAATATATTAAAAATATAAGATCAAAAATAAACATATTACATATTTTCAAAATGCACAAGATGAAGGGTTTAAAAAAAACTTCTCTTCCTACTTCCCCACAAAACCAGGACTCAGAAGTCAGGTTCACTCTATTATTATTCTAAATTTGAACCCAGAGTATGGGTTCATAAAGCATGTGAAAGCTAATATGAAAATGTGACCATTCCTAACCGTATTAATGAGAAAGTAAATTCAAATTTATGTATGATCAGAACAGACTCCTATGTTCTTCATTTTAACTATACTCTAATACAATTAGGATTATTCAAACATTATTCTCTTCAAAATACTATGCCAGCCATATTTTATAAATTTTACATTTTTAAAATAACTTTCCTGTGATGAAAGTTATAAAATTAAGACTAAACTTAGCTCTGGGATGAGAAAAATATACCTTGACTTTCTTACTCAAAACAAAAAGAAGGTATTCTCTTTTCCTCCTCTCACCAGTAGGTGATGGTAGGCCAATCATCATAGACAAAAATCTAGTTTTAGACTAGTTTTCCAATCTAATAGTCTTCCAATGAGATTGGTCAGATATGATGTTTCTCCTATTTAAGAAAATTAAAAACTGGAGTACCTGGATGGCTCAGTAGGTTGTGTCCAACTCCTAATTTCGGCTTGGGTCATGATCTCAAGGTTCATGAGCTTGAGCCCCATGTGGGGCTCTGCGCTGATAGCACAGGGCCTGCCTGGGATTCTCTCTCCCCTCTGCCCCTCCCCTGCTCTCTCTCAAAATAAACAAACAAACATTTAAGAAACAAGGAAAAAAATTAAAAACTACTAAAATAACCATAATGTAACTGAATAACTATCAGACATTACTTTTTTAAAAGTTTATGCACACATTCAGAGGAGGGACAGAGAAAAAGAATTCTAAGCAAGCACATTTTCCAACTAAGGCAAGTAAATATGGAGGGATTTGTACAAGGGACAGAAGTAAAACGAACAAACCTAAAGAGTTCCATAGAAATCAAGGCAGTGATAATGGTGAAAATGGCACTAAGGGATTATGCAATCCTTCCATAACTGGAAGAAAACAGCAATAATCAAATGGAACTAAAGGGGGTAGAATCTTACTCAACAAAAGTTGCGACTTAAAACAAGGGCTATAAAACAAAAATTATCAGGGTGCCTGGGTGGCTCAGTCAGCTAAGTGTCCAACTCTTGATTTCAGCTAGGTCATCTCACAATTCCTGAGTTCCAGCCCTGCCACACTGATAGCGAGTAGCCTGCCTGGGACACTCTGTGTGTGTGTGTGTGTGTGTGTGTGTGTGTGTGTGTGTGTGTGTGTCTCTCTCTCTCTCCCTCTCTGTGCCTCCCTCAGATATCCATGCATGCTCTCTCAAAATAAATAAACACAAAAATTTTAGAACAAAAATTATCTGTGCCAAAATGATCTTCATTTATGTCTGAAATTATGAGGTTCCTACTGTCCATTTATGCAAAATCATTTTCAGGATCCCAAAATCATTTTCTGAGGAAAATAATGGCTCTGTCCTCCTCTTCCCAGGGAGGGCAGAGAAGCATCCTATTCAAACAAATCCCCCATGAGAGCTTTTAAATTTACATAATTCCATACACATCCCTGTGTATTTATAAAGCTGATGTCTATGCATTTTGGCTGGCAAAAAAAAAGGGGGGGGGTGTGGAGGGGTGAGAACTGCATTCCCACCAGTTCTCTGACAGTGTCATGTAACTCACCTTCCCATCAATACATTTAACAATCTGATATAAGAAATGATATCCAAGGAAAGTTGTTTGAAAGATAACATAAAATCTAACCTAGGATTGGGTCAGGTCATTATATTAGTCCCTATAATACAGCTTATACTGGGATACATACTGAGTGACACTGTAACAAAAAGCTCATGTTCATTGAGAGTATGTTGGTAAGGATTTTCTTTTAGCGTATCACACACTAGGACAAAACTATGGATAATATTTCTTTCTAGTTTTACTATCAGAAAAGGTTTTCCTTTTCCTGGGTACTTTGACTTTGTTTTCACTTTAAGGACAGTAATTTTTCCCCTTGGAATGTTTTCCTCTTCCACAATGACTGCTAGAAATCTGAGAGCCAAAGTTGTGCCCCACCTGCAGCAAACATTGTTTACTATCTTAACTTCTGGTTCCACTACTTGGCCCTAGTTTTTCCCTTTCCTTGAATTGCCCTCCACCCAGTTAAAATTTACTAAGCACCTACTATGTGCTAGGTTAGGTACTACTCTAATGCCTATATGAACAACATACTATATACAGAGCTATCCCAGCCTTCATGGAATAATTTTTTTATCTTTAATAATTAAAGTGCTTGGTAAGCCCCCATATATCATTTCTGAACTTTAACACAGTCATGCTAAGAACTGTGAAGGGTCCGTGATTTTTACCCTACTTGCAAACTAACAAACTAGCTTGTTACTAATACATGGTGTTGACAGGAGACTACCAGGTCAGAGACAATTCTATCATTGTGGCAGAGCAAGCAGCATGACCATGATGTTATATCAGTTCTCTCTGCCCCCACCACCACCCCAAGTTCCACAGGGCAACAGGTGGGCCTAGACAGATGCCTACATATTGGGGTGAGATACAAGAGAGGAACAGTGTGGGGAATTTATCACTTTCACTGCAAGCAGTACACAAGTCTGCAATTTGTCTGGGGTAAGAGGTGATCGGGTGAAGGAGCAAGTGTTATCCTATTCTTCAAAGTTGTTTGCTTCAAACACAACCCTAAAAAATGGCCCAGTTTAAGAGTGATCAAGACCTTTCATTCTTGGCACACTCAGCAGGAATGTTCAAGAACACACAAGACCCATGGGAGGCCACCTCTCCCAGTAAGTGAATGTTAAATAAATAACTAGACTTACTAAGCATCCTCAAAACATCATAAAACATCAAAACATCCATGCTAAACTTTAAGCTCCATAAAAAGAGAAACTAAGCACAACCTGATATGAAACACACAACTCAGTAAGTGAATAAAACCAGAACAACCCACTTTTAACAAACCTTCTTCAAGTTAATGTTTATTTTTAAGTCTCAATTTCTTCAACTGCAAAATGAGAAGACGTTAGACTGGCCAATGACACTCTCTCTCTAAAACATGTAGTCTTTAATAATGAAGAGCCATATCAGGCATTCATAAATCTTATAAAAATGCAAAAATGCATACATTCTTTGAAAGGGAAAGACGAGAACTATCCCCTTTGGTCCTTTAAAAACGGAACTTAAAACCACTCCTCATCCTAATTTTGCTGACTATGAAGCCAAATGAAATTTGGGATACAGTTTTAGAGCCTTGATCTTAAGAACACTCATGTGCTTGATGACAAGAAGACTAAAAATCTTTTCTAGTCTATGACCTACGTATTAGTGAACGTGCAAATCACTTAACCGACTCTCAAAATTTCAGTTTAGCTATAAAATGGGATTGATAGTTACTTACAGCTTTTAAGGCTTTTGTGAAACTAATGAAATAATGTTGGCCAAGTACTTTTGTGCAGTACCTGTTACATTAACATCCACACATATTAGCTATTTTTCAACTTCCTTTATATATAATCCCTTATAAAAGAAAAGAACTGGGGGTTTTATAAGCTCCTCTGCCTGCAAACTCCCCATGAAACTCTGAGATTAAAAGCAGTTTCATGGGGTGACTGGGTGGCTCAGTCGGTTAAGCGGCCGACTTCAGCTCGGGTCATGATTTCACGGTCCATGAGTTCGAGCCCCGCGTCGGGATCTGTGCTGACAGCTCGGAGCCTGGAGCCTGTTTCAGATTCTGTGTCTCCCTCTCTCTCTGACCCTCCCCCCGTTCATGCTCTGTCTCTCCTTGTCTCAAAAATAAATAAATGTTAAAAAAAAATTTTTTTTAAAAAAAGCAGTTTCATGACAACATATATAAACTAGCAGTAATAGTTCAAAGAATAATCTATCATGTTCTGAGTTTGGTACCTTGCTCTCATGGGTAATAAGTACCAACTTCATTATGCCACAGAACCCAGTTATTTGGTGAAATGCCTGTCTAAATGTTACTGTGAATATATTTTTTGATGAAATTAACATTTACACCAGTAGTCTCTGAATAAAACAGATTATCCTCCATAACATGGATGCACCCCAACAAATCGGTTGAAAAACTTAAGAGAAAAAAGATGGAGGTCCCCTTAAGAAGGAATTCTGTCTTCAGACTCAAGACACAACATCAATTCTTCCCTGGGTCTTCAGTCTACCAGCCTACCCTGCAGATTTTGGGCTTGCCAGCCTCCACAATCACATAAACCAATTTCTTAAAATAAAACAATCTTAACTTCATTATCTCTGTCTCCCCCTATATTACACACACACACACACACACACACACACACCTATTGGTTCTTCTTTGGAAAATTCTAACACACGTGCAAACTCTAAGAAGTTTGTTAATAGCTTTGTTACTAACAAAAAACTAGCAATTAAGATTAATACTACTAATAGGTTAAGAAATCTTAAAAAGGAGAGAACAAGTACAAACCGACCATGGAAGAAATAAACAACAGGGTAAAATTCAACACTGACAAAGGCAAGATAATAAGAGGGTTCCAAATTCTTTTTTTTTTTTTTTTTTTTTAAATACAAGTTATTGTCAAGTTAGCTAACATACAGTGTATGCAGTGTGCTCTTGGCTTCAGGAGTAGATTCCCATGATTCTTCAATTACATATAATACCCAATGCTCATCCCAACAAGTGCCCTCCCTCAATGTCCATCACCCATTTCCCCTACCCCGCACCCTCCCCTGTGAACTCTCAGTTTGTTCTCTGTATTCAAGAGTCTCTTACGGTTTGCCTCCCTCTGAAACTATTTTTCCCCCTTCCTTTCCCCCCATGGTCTTTTGTTAAGTTTCTCAAATTCCATATATGAGTGAAAACATGGTATCTGTCCTTCTCTGACTGACGTACTTCACTTAGCATAATACCCTCCAGTTCCATCGGTGTTGTTACAAATGGCAAGATTTCATGCTTTCTCATTACCAAGAAATATTCCACTATATATGTATACCATATCTTTATCCATTCATCAGTTGATGGACATTTGGGTTCTTTCCATAATTTGGCTATCATTGATAGAGCTGCTATGAACATTGGGGTACATATGTCCCTATGAATCATCTCCTATATCCTTTGGATAAATTCCTAGGTCGTAAAGTAATTCTATTTTTAATTTGTTGAGGAACCTCAACACTGGTTCCCAGAGTGGCTGCACCAGTTTGCATTCCTACCAATAGTGGAAGGGGGTTCCCCTTTCTCCAAATCCTCACCAACTTCTGTTGCTTCCTGAGTTGTTAATTTTTGCCATTCTGAGACGTGTGAGGTAGTATCTCAGTGTGGTTTTGATTTGTATTTCCCTGATGATGAGCATCTTTTCATGTATCTGTTGGCCATCTGGATGTCTTCTTTGGAAAAGTGTCTGTTAATGTCTTCTGCTCATCTCTTCACCAGATTACTTGTTTTTCTGGGGTTGAGTTTGGTAAGTCCTTCATAGATTTTGGATACTAAGGGTTCCAAAATTCTTAAGAAGGAATTACTGGGTATCAGAAATTTTCTACCTGACCTAATTAAAAAAGTCATTGGCTCCCTAGGGCCAAATTTTATCTCCTATTCTTCCCTAAATCCCATTAAAATGAGAATAAAGGAATAAAAGGTAAAAGCCCATAATAACAAAGAATAAAAGGAAGCCCAAAAGCTGATGAAAGATTTTAACACACTTCTGAAAGATGAAAAGAAACCTGAATAGATTAATGAAACAGAGCATGAAAAAGTTACAACCTAGAGCCAAAGGGAGCTGTAACTTAAGAGGGAACAACCCCACCCAACAAAGGGTATTGGCAGTGACCTGGGCTAGAAAATAAAAGAATTACCTTAAGGACTAACATACTAAGAGGTCAACCTCATCCCTTCCCCTGACTTCAATACTACCCAATAAGGCTTAAAGCCAAGCAATGAATTGCAAGCAAGAAAATCTTTTCTTAACCCTGAAGTGAAACCGAATGAACACCTAATGATAAAGTGCTTCTCATCCTGGTATTCAGAAGTTCCCCAAAATAACTGCAGGCTATCTAACGAATACTCACTTATCCCACAGCAAACCTGACATACATTTCCTATTCTCCCATTTTAAACATCAACAAACCAAAAATAATTAGACATTTGGAAAAAGCTTACAACACAGTAAGACCAAAATATACAAATAAAAAATTAATTCAGACTATAAAGAGACTCTCACTATAACCCTATAACAAACAGAATACTATTTAAAAATGGTATGAATAGGGGCACCCGGCTGGCTCAGTAGATAGAGCAGGCAACTCTTGTCTTGAGGGTGGAGTTCAAGCCCCACACTGGGTATAAAGCTTAATTTAAATAAATAAATAAATAAATAAATAAATAAATAAATTTAAAAATTAAAAATGGTATGAATGAACATAAGAGTTCTTAGAAACAGTAATACAATTGTCAAAATTAAATATTCAAAGAAATGGAAAATATGACAGTGACTCTCTAAAAAGACATAAAGCAAAAGATGGTAAATATTCAAGAAAGAGATGAAAAATGTGTCCTCTAGAAAGGGCAAAATCTGTCTACTAGGAGTTGCAGAGAAAACAGAAGAAAATTTCACAGAGCTGAAGGGATCACTCTCCAAACTGAAAACCCACCAAGGGCCCAGCAAAAATTAAAGATGAAACACCAAAAGATACAGAAAAGATTCTAAAGCAGGAGTGCAAGAATGGCCACCTAACAAAGCAAAAGTCTCATACAAGAATCAGGCAACCATGGGGCCCCTGGGTGGCGCAGTCGGTTAAGCGTCCGACTTCAGCCAGGTCACGATCTCGCGGTCTGTGAGTTCGAGCCCCGCGTCAGGCTCTGGGCTGATGGCTCGGAGCCTGGAGCCTGTTTCCGATTCTGTGTCTCCCTCTCTCTCTGCCCCTCCCCCGTTCATGCTCTGTCTCTCTCTGTCCCAAAAATAAATTAAAAACGTTGAAAAAAAAAAAATTTAAAAAAAAAAAAAGAATCAGGCAACCTAACCACAATACTAGATGCTAGAAGGCTAAGAAATAATGCCTTAAAATTTTAAGAAAGGTGGTATTCAAATAAAAGCAAATTATTACTCAAATATAGTATGACCAGAAACTGACTAAGGATGTCATTAAGAGGGAACAGATGAAATACAGAAAAGTAATAGCTCTAATAGCTCTACTCAAGGAGCGCAGTGAAGCTCAGGGATGACAGATGTTCAACAGGTCAAGAGAATGACAAGCCTAGACAGGAAAAGATAAGGACAGAGGGCTCTGGGATTTCCAGAAAAAAGGTAGATTGAATAGAACCAAATATCCCAGATCTTGAGAAAAGAAGCCTGTTATGAGAACACACATATGCAAGTTAAATTTTAAAAGATTCAGTAACCCAAAGAATAAAAACTGTTCTAGTCTTGATCCAAGGTTTGTATTTTAAGTGAAATATGCAATGGGCTTCAGAAATAATAATGAAATGAATTTTAAGTAATAGATAAAAGGAATAAACTGAAAGACATTACTTCGGGATATAATGATGAAGACATGATTAATTTTCAGATTTTAAATTAAGACAGAAAATTAAATGTTCAACGCGAAGTAAAATTAAAATATACTTGGCTTTATATTACATCAAGTTAAAGAGAGCAAAAGTCAAATGTAAAAAAAAAAAAAAGTGTAAATTTCATATTCCCAGGGAACTATTACTCTATCTGATGAACCCTAAGTTCTTCCTTTTAGCCAATCAAACTGTACCTCTCTCTAACTGCTCCCTAATGGATCTAAGCTCTTTCCCATTATTCATAATATAGTCAAATTTCTTGGGGCACCTGGGTGGCTCAGTCGTTAAGCATCCAACTCTTGATTTCAGCTCAGGTCATGACCTCACAGTTCATGGGATCGAGCCCTGTGCCAGGCTCTGCACTGGCAGTGCACAGCCTGCTTGGGATTCTCTCTCTTCTCTCTCTCTGTTTCCACCCCCAAATAAATAAACATTAAAAAAAAAAAAAAAGTCAAATCTCTTGCCAATGTGACAAACTTTCAAGGATCTATGGCTATTATATCCTACTCTTTCCATCTTCCAGCATTTTCTCTCCTCCACTAAGGTTACATCTCTAATTCTACAAATTTTTGCCTCTCTTTTCTGTTAGCTCTCTTCTAAACATACTCATTTTCACCAAAATCACTCAAATTATAACTCAAAATGATATTTAATATTAACCATCACTTATGGAAATGTTTTATTCTTAAAGGCTATGCATGTTCTTACAAGGATGATCAGTTACTCTAACAATTAACAGTATACAATCTGTCTTAGTATTTCATCACATTTGTATTACTACTTTGCTTACATGTATTGTATTTTCTTGTTCAAATGCCAATTCTCAAAAATAAGATAAACTGCACAAGAGGTTCACTGATTGTGACTTCTTGTGATGGCACAAGAGGTTAAAAAAAAAAAAAAAAAAAAAAGCTACCACTCAGAATAATAAAAACAGTGAAAAAAGACCCCAGTGCAAATATGGAATGAATTTATATGTGTAGCTGGATCCACATTTCTAATTAATCTGAACAGTTTGCCACCCCCACAAATCAAGTATGAATAAGAAGAAGAATAATTAAAATCTGAAAACAGGATTTTATTGGATCAAAGGTCCACTGTGTTTAGTTAAATGTAATGTCTGATTGAAAATGCTGTCCAAGAGAAGCATGAAGCCATAAAAACTTGTGAAAAGGGGCAGCTGGCTGACTCAGTCAGAGGGAGCATGCAACTCTTGATCTTGGGCTGTTGGGTTTGAATTCAAGCTCTACACTGAGTGCTGAGATTACTTAAATAAATACTTTTTAAACATTTTTAAAAAGGGATGCCTGGGTGGCTCAGTCAGTTAAGCATCCGGTTTCAGCTCAGGTCATGATCTCACCGTTTCTTGAGTTCCAGCCCTGCATTGGGCTCTGTGCAGGCAGTGTGGAGCCTGCTTAGGATTCTCGGTCTCCCTCTCTCTCTGCCCCTCCCTGACTCGTGCTGTCTCTGTCACTCTCAAAATAAATCAAAATAAACTGAAAAAACAAAAAAATTTGTAAACACCTTTTAATAAATCTCAGTAATGCACTAAGACACCAATTTTTTCAGGACAAGTGTCAGGACAACACAATTTTTCTGATTTTACATAGATGAATTCTGCCTCTAATGGTGAAGATGCCCCAAAACTATGAGCTATGACCAAAGTTAAAACTTGTGTGCCAAAAAAGGGACCAAATCACACATTGCTAAGAGGCTTATAAAACCAGTCTTAACATGTATTACAATACTTTGCTGTGAGGAAAGCAGCACAAACTAAAATTCTTACTAAACAAAACTGCTTGAATGTCATTCATGACAGGAAAGTGACTATCACATATGCATGCTACTAGAAATTTTCCTTTACATTTGAAAAAAGTACTTAAATGCACAATATGAATCAATTTTTAGCAAATATACAAGATACCGGTAAGATTTTAATGACTTTCTAAAATGTTTAATCTCCAAAAACCATGTACAGGAGGGGCTTCCTCTTATTTTAGTCAATGATCATTTTGTAAGCCATGACGTAGCCTGCAAAGAACACCTTGGTTTCACTGAAGAGCACAAGAGCTATGAGTAAGTACTATTTGAATAAAAGGTATTCTGCGTACCCACATATCTACAATATATCTGTCTTCCTGGTCTTAAATAAATCAAATTACAGCAACTAAACATTTCTTTTCAATATACCATATAAAGAAATGGTTAAATACAAGACTTCCTTCACATTTATGAATCAGAGCCATCCATGTAAAAGGGGAACATGTTTGTAAAAGGAGAGAAAAAATATTTCTCCTTGACACTATGTATTGCCAGTTTTTCAAAAACCATTTCAATGATTTTACATACATGGTATATATAAACAAGTGGTATATGTAAACAATATATTCAAGTGGTATATACAATATATTTGGTATCAACAACCTATTACTTGGGCAAAGGATAACAAGATTTTTAAAGAATTCCGATAACTGTTGTGATTATCAAGATCAGACATTTCTCCAATACTTAATGATTTTCCTCACTGGAGTTAAAAAAAAAAAGTTTACTGGGCAATCTAAAAACCATATGCAAATACTGCAATTATGTACATAAATACTTTGGAGTCCAAAGCATTCTAAAACAGACCAGAAATCTATTGGTGATCTCCCAACATGAAATGATCAGAATCCTAATTTTTTTGCCTCAAACAGAGCCCTAAAAGTAATCTTCAACATTTCTTTCCTATTTTTGTAATTTTTAAAGCTATTCTATGACTTCCGGATACAGATTAAATATATGCAAGCCATTCAACTATGTCAACAAAAAACTGGTCTTTAACAACTACAGCAAATCAACTTGGTTAAGCATAGTAGAGAACAAGACATAGCAGTTATTGGTTTGCTAGTTTTAGCACTGTCAAAACCAAAGTTACAAAATTACCACAATCTATAACTGTCATTGATGTGAGGAATAGTGACAGGGTCATTTCCCTGCTAAAGATCCAGTAAGACAATTAATAAAAGCATACAGACCCATGTACAAAACATCTGGATAAAAACTATATCCTTTTTATTTTATAACAAAAAGCTGAAGTGGTATGTGAATAGCTGAAACTTATAAAAATTATCCATATAAGGTTTTCACTAAATGGTATATAATATAATTTCTTCTTCCCAACTGTCTCTGAAATCTAAAATTATGTCAAAACAAACTTTTCAAAAATTTAAATGATGTCCATCTTGCTATCATTAGAAAATATATAGGCCTTTTACTCAACCAAATATCCCAAAGGGCAAATGGAACTCTGAAGCAATCAAGATAAATGCCCTACCTGACCGCATAAAGAAATCTAAACGATCCTAGACAGAAGAGCTTTATTACTTAAAATTTCCTCCACAAATTCCCTTACTATCTTAAGAACATATATACTACATACACATTAATAAAAACAGTTCCACTTCAGAGCCAAGGTAAATAATTATAACACACAAATTTAAAATAAATTTAGAAAATAATTCTACTTAAGTTCTTAAATAAAAAAGTTAAAGTTTATAAGATAACAGAATCACAAACAAGTATTAATTATACCTCAAAAAACTGTTAAGTACTTCAGTAGAGATGTTCTCAGTCTTCTATTAAGAAAAGAAATGTTCACCAAACTGAAGAGACTTTTCACAATAGAAAGTTTTCAGATCAATAAAAATCAATTCTTTAAAAAAGGGGGACAGCAAGTAGGAATACTGGTATTATAAAAGGGCTGAAATTTTATAAATAAAGAAGTCTAACAAGATGATACATTTGCTAATTTCAGAACCAATTAACATCCTAAAGAGTAACCATATTTCCAGTAATAAGCACATAAGTATTCAATAAATGTTTTTCCTGAATTTAGACTGAGATGTGCGACTCTGTATACAACCAAGAACTGTCAAAAGCACTTGACAATAAAGATAATTAGGTACACTGTACTGACACAGGAACCAAAGTAAAAAACTTGAACAGTGCATACATAAAACAAAATTTTAAAAGGTTTAAAACATTTAAAATACAACAAAAACAATGTAAACCTACGCAATAACACAACACCAGGTATGTAATTCAGAGATATACCATTAGCAAACAACTCAAAAGACCTCAGTATTAAAGAGCTGTTAAAATGAAGATTCCTAGTAGGCAAAATGTTGAGGTCTTCAAGCAGAGTAATCTGAAAAATTTATGGATGAATAGCAGGCCAGCCTAATATAAATTTAAATATTGTTATATTAAAATATTAGGCAGAAAATATTAAACGAAACAAAAATTATTCTGAAAAATCGTAGTGCAGAAGTCTAGACTCATTGAAAGGCAAATCAACACCACATAAACCTGTGAACTACTCTATGGAACAGTGATGGGAAGCCTAAATTCTCCAGTGAAGCTGATTTTCCTTTAGTTAATTTTAGCTTACAGAATAGCTAGCTAATTGCCCCAAAGTCTGCTGTAATATTTGCTTTGCTTTATAAAAGAAAACCTACATATTTTCCCACATATTAATGTATCTGAGATAATTTCATATTAAGAATTTGGTTAGCTTTACAGAAAGTTGCTATCCTTAATCTTCCAGTTACTTCAACTACAGAACCTAGATCAGTGCTATCCAATAGAAATATAATGCAAGCCACATATGTAATTTTAAATTTTCAAGTAGCCACTTTTAAAAAAAGGTAAAAAGAGATGAAATTAATTTTAACCATATATTTTATTTTACTCAAAGTATACAAAATATCATAAATGTAATCAACATTAAAAAACTCCAATGGGGCACCTGGGTAGCTCAGTTGGTTAAGCATCCAACTCTTGATTTCGGCTCAGATTATCATCTCACAGTTTGTGAGACTGAGCCTTGCATAGGGCTCTGTGTTGTCAGCACAGAGATTCCCGCTCTCCCTCTCCCTCTGCCCCTCCCCCGCTCTCTCTCTCTTCAAAAATAAACATTAAAAAAACAGAACAAAACAAAAAAACCCTCTGACAAAATATATTTGATATTCTTTTTTCATATTAAGTCTTTAAAATGTAATGTGCAGGAGGTACTTTGGTGGCTGAAGTCAGTTAAGCATCTGACTCTTGATCTCAGCTCAGATCTTAACTTCAGGGTCCTGAGTTCAAGTCCCACAGTGGGCTCTGCACTGGGCATGGAGCCTACTTAAACAAACAAATCTAATGTGGACTTCACAGCACATCTCAGTTAAGACTGCACTCCTCTAAAGTGATTTAACAGTTTTATGTGGCTAGTAGTTACTATGCTGGACAGCACAGGTCTAGAGTTCTTTCTCTGGTTTTGAGATACATGTACAAAATACCAAAATATCTGAAATGAAAGTATACAATATATTAAATATGAAGGTCTGGGAGGGGTACTGAGAAAGGTCAATTCAGCACTTCCCCTTGACTCCAGCAGGCCTATAGTGACATAATGTTCCAATTTGCTAAGCAATCCCTATATACTAGAGAGAGTCCCAACTTATACTTTTTGTCATAATGTAATAAACAGCACCTCTGTAATTCTCAAAAAGTGTCCCCCTTTGGATAATAAATTATATGGTCACCCTATCCATATCCATAATATCCTCAAAGATAATTCCACACTCCTTGGAAGAAAATTTAAAGTCTAATTCTGATGTCTAGAACAGCAGCTCTAAATTGAAAGTAAAGAATCCTAAATTCACTACCCTCACCAAAAAAACAAAAAAACAAAAAACAAAAAAACAAAAAAAAAGAAAAAGAAAAAAAAGAAAAAGAATAAAAAAGATGCTGCTGAAAATTCTTTTTATTTTAAATTGCAGACTAAAAAAAAAAAAAAAAAAGTAAGAATTACCTGTTGAACAAGGCATCTGGAAATTGGGATCATTGCTATCCAAAACAGGCAAACAGAACTGGTTACTTGCAGATCCTAGCATAGGATCCTTATCGCTGAGCATGTTCTTCAGCGAGTCCTCTAAGACATTTTGACTTGTACTAAAATCCTCACAGACTTCATTCTCCAGGTTGGATCCTAGAAATAGGGCATCATCTAAGTGTTCAGTAGGAATTAAATGATTAAATGTATCAACTATATCCATGAAGACTTCTGTGTGTCTTTCAGCCCTATAGAAAGACAAAAAAAATACCATAAGAAATAAAGCTATCAATTGATAATCACCTAAAACCAAATTATTTTAATAGTTTTGAGTCTAAGAACACACTTAGGTATTTCTGAATTGTTTTTTAAAAAAAAACCCTCACTGTTGTTAGAATAAACATTTGGACATGTAGAACGAATCTTTACTAAATAATGTTTCTTCATTATACATGTAGAATATCATTTTACCAGAAATCCTATTAAATGTTTACTCAGTTTATTATTTTGAGGGAAAAACTATGTATATAATTCATTAATTTGATACAATTGAAAGAATGACATGGCTTAAACCATAAAAACCGTGTGTTTTTAACCATAATCTGTTCATAAATTAAGAATAAAACACCGCTTTCACAATAAGACCACATAAAAGAGCCAAAATCAAATCATATTTGTCCCATACCTATTAAGACAGTAAAATAGCCTTGTGTCATTTACAAAGCATTTAAATCATTTAAAGAAAGGTAATACAGAGAGAAAAAGGTCGTTTGTAGGGGTCGAGGGGGAAATGAAAAGACACTATTAATTAAACCCAACAAATCAAAACTCAAAAAAATACACACATACACAGGCAGAGACATGCACATACACACATTTTAGTGGGGGGACTCCTTTTAGGATAAAATGGGATAAATGACAAGAAAACAATATATCAGAGATTTAAATTTATTTTAGTGAGTTATGTGAGGTACATACAGATGTCAAGCTAGTCTCCTACTATATATACTACACACTGCTCCAAAAGGTCATCTCATGCCCTGAAGAGCCTCAATTAATCAAAAGTTGAATTATGAAAATAAGACTGGTTTCAGAAAAAAAGGAACCAATGTATTTTGGAAGGTGGGAGAGGAAGGGCATCAGCAAAAACATCTAATAATATTCAGTTAGCTAGAAATTCAACTAACCCAGAACATCTTGGGTTCCAAAATTCCAAGATTTTTTAGATCGGCTCCAAATCTACCAAAATTTCCTCAAACTGTCCTTGATTCTTTCCCCTATAAAAATGAAGGAAGAGGAAGTTCAAAGATATTTGACAATTTACTGGGTATATATCATATGCTGCCAACCATTTCACCCATATTTAGCCCATTTATGCCCAATCATAATAATAGACTCTACATAGAAAATACGTTTAAATAACTGGGGCGCCTGGGTGACTCAATCAGTTGAGCCTCTGACTTCGGCTCAAGTCATGATCTCACATTTTTCGAGTCCCGCATTGGGCTCACTTTTATCAGCATGAAGCCCGCTTTGGAACCTCTCGGTCTGCCCCTCCCCCCACTCGTTCTCATTCTCTCTCTCTCTAAAATAAATGAACACTTAACAAATAATTTTTTACAAGACAATTCATTTAAATAATGTAAATATTGGGGCACCTGGGTGGCTCAGTCGGTTGAGCATCTGACTTCAGCTCAGATCATGATCTCATAGCTCGTGAGTTCGAGCCCCACATCGGGCTCTGTGCTGCCAGCTCAGAGCCTGGAGCCTGCTTTGGATTCTGTGTCTGCCTCTCTCTCTCTGCCCTCCCCCACTCACTCTCTCTCTCTCTCTCTAAAATAAACATTAAAAATAATAATAATAAAAAAATAATATTATAATAAAAATAATAAAAGTAAACAAATAAATAATGTAAATATCTCCCCACCCCAAACCATAAAACAGCCAAGATTCAAACCTAGGTTCCTAGGCTCCACAGCCTATAGCCATACCTCTTCCTCTTTCACACTAAGCTCCCAAACTAGAAGTTGACTAGATCTGACTCATTAAAGGCTCTTCTTTAAAAATAATTTTCTAACAAACCGGTAGTTACCTGGGTCCTTGGATAACAGAAGGATACACTGCAAAGGGACAGGAAGATACTTTGGGGAATGATAAAAATTTCCTAAATCATGAATGTATACATCCACTGGAATTCATCAATCTGTTCATTTTAAGTAGAAAGTTTATTGTAACTCAATTTAAAATCCTAAAAAAAAACGAAAGAAAATTTCCTCATTCTCACAAAAGTTAATCCCCTTCTAAATGAAGGATTTCAGTATCTCTTATCAAATTTTGGAATTTTACGTATATTAAAATATTAATAGGGGCGCCTGGGTGGCTCAGTCAGTTAAGCATCCAGCTTTGGCTCAGATTATGATCTCAGATTATGATCTCGTGGCTCGTGAGTTCCAGCTCCACATGGGGCTCTGTGCTAACAGCTCAGAGCCTGGAGCCTGCTTTGGGGTCTGTGTCTCCCTTTCTCTCTACCCCTCCCCCACTCACACTCTCTCTTTCTCTCTCTCTCTCAAAAATAAAACATTTTTTAAAATTAATTAATTAATATTCATAAAACACTAAAATGTTAATGATTTGATTGACATGCTGGCTATTTTATATGCATTCTCTAACTGTAACATTAAAAGAAAATTACAGCTCATAATGTTGATGAAAACTCAGGAAAACTTTTAATTCTCTAATACTACCTGATCTCAGTACCTAAAAAAGGCTCAATTATATCACCAATACTTCCACTAATATGTTTTTAGGTTCCAAAAAATTTTAGTATAATAAATTTCTGGTATTTAATTTACAAAAATGTTATTAAATGCTTACAAATTACGTAGCTAAAACTACTGACAAATTAGTTTATCTACATATGATGGAATCCAAAGCCACAGGTCAAGACTACATCCTTTTCAAAGTTGCATCCCACTTAGTAATCTTTTTTTCTCAGATGAATCAAAAAGAAAAAAAGGTTAATTCCAGCTCTAAAAGCAAATAGTAAACTTTCCTTCTAAAAAAAGTATGCTGAATCTACTGAAAAATGCACTCATTCCCATAGCAACACGAGTCTGATAAATTCTACAAACTTCACCTGAAGTCCATCTTTCTGTTACTACTGGTTGTGTGATTTCAAGTGATGGAGACATTAAGAACATTCAAAATTATGATCATATAGCTCAAAATCACAAAGCTATATGGAAGACCAACCCATTCTAAATATTCATTCACATTATTTAATAACATTCACAATATTTAGTAAATAGTGATCTAAATAAGCAGTATGTTTTTTTCAATAGCACTATTAGTGAACCATCCCAAAACTCCTTTACAAAAAGTACTTTAAGAGCTTGTGACATATTTTTTTATCTCGAAGGTAGACAATAGTCTTTAAAGACAAATTTTAAAAAATGTAAAAAGCAAAACATTGTGTAAATAAGATGGGTGAACCAAACTTTCCACTACAGCTTTTTGGCCAAACTGGTATGACTTGTAAAGTGTGTTTTATCTGAATTTAAATAAGCACATCAGGGAAAAGGCTTCCATAGTCAAATATTGAAAAGGACTAGCATAACAAAATTACATTTATTTAATAATACTTTTAACTCATTCAACACATGTTTACTAAGCAGTTACCATTGAAACATCTTAATGCCAACAAGACCAGGATTCTTCCAACACAGAATAGGC
Organism: Panthera uncia; assembly: GCF_023721935.1. Taxonomy (NCBI): domain Eukaryota; kingdom Metazoa; phylum Chordata; class Mammalia; order Carnivora; family Felidae; genus Panthera; species Panthera uncia. The sequence goes on along the minus strand of NW_026057580.1, from coordinate 27,564,499 downwards.
TATAAAATTAGGGACCCAAAGAAGACAATTTCTACAGGAGACATCACAAGACCAGTTTTCTTGTAAATCTATTATAAATTAGTAAGACTGACTTTTCATAAGCAGTACTAAGTGGTTCTTGGGGCAATTCCAAGGAAAAATTCCAAAAATGATAGTATACAGCCATCTCACAAGACTACCTTGAAAGTAATATTTAATGGAAGCATAAAGCAATTCATTTTAAAAGATCAGTTTCAGATATCAAGTTCTCAGTATCAAAAATAAAATGATAAAATTTTCCATGCTAAATTGGAAAACAAACGTTAAGTCAACTGCAGAAATATTAACTCAATTAACATGAACACACTTATCTACTAAATGCAATGTGGTAAACTGGGTTGGATCATGAAACAGAAAAAGGACAGTAAAAGAAAAACCAGTAAAATCAGAATAAAGTCTGCAAGTTAGTTAATAGCAATGTACCAATGTTAATCTCTAGTTCTAATAAAGGCACTAGCATTATGTCAGATGTAACAATCAGGAAACTGGATGAAGGAATACAGAAACTCTATACAATGTCTGCAATTTTTCTATAAGTCTGAAGTTATTACAAAAATAAGTCTTTTTAAAAACATGAACACTAATCTAAAATTACTCTAAAATCAGAGGAGGCACCTGGTTGGCTCAGTCAGAAGAACACACAACTCTTGATCTAGGCGCCGTGAATTTGATCCCCACATTGCGTGTACAAATTAAATAAATAAATAAATAAACTTAAAAAAAAAAAAAAGAATTTTGAAAAGTATATTTAAAAATAATAATAGGTGCGCCTAGGTGGCTCAGTAGGTTAAGCATCTGACTTTAGCTCAGGTCATGATCTCACAGTTCCTGAGTTCAAGCCCCGCATCAGGCTCTGGGCTGATGGCTCAGGTCCTGGAGCCTGCTTCGGATTCTGTGTCTCGCTCTCTCTCTGCTCCTCCCCAACTCGTGCTCTGTCTCTCTCTCTCTCTCTCTCTCTCTCAAAGATAAACATTAAAAGAAATAATAAAAATAAAAATAAAAATAAAATTAGAGGAGATACCTAGTAATGTAGATAGACAAAGAAGATCTTTAAAATCTTCAAAAAAATAAATAAAAATAAAACAACAAGTCCATCTACAGTGTATGTTAAATGGATAATGATATGTACATATTCAATTAAATCGATACTAATAATTTGGGTATATATTGAAACCAGGAATTAGTTCTTAGATCACAGTAATGTCTCATGTTTCCAGACCATAAAATATCTCCAGCTAAGTCAGAGAACTGGGTAATCTACTTAATTCAAAATTACTCATTTATTCACATATTTATTAAGCATCTACTTATAAAGTATTATTATAGGTACCAGTGAAACAAGTACCATTCAAATCCAAGGAACTCACAATATAAGAGTATAGACATATAAACAACATGTAAACATCACCACAAAATAGGACAGTGTCATAATAAGGACTGCAAACAGTTATTACAGAGGAAGGTGAAACTCATGAGGCCAAGAATATCTAAGCAAGTGATGTATGAGCTGGATCCTAAAGATCCAGAAGATACTCCAGGCAAAGGGAAGAACAGCATGTGCTAATCATGAATGACAGAGTCTGGTCCTAACAGACCATTTAGAAAGACTCAGAATACAATTAAAAAATAAGTATTACTACCAACATTCTGAATAAAATGAGTTTGAAGATATGTCCCGCTTTAAAATACTTTATCTGTAACTCTCAAAAAATTATACTGCAAACAAATTTAGTTTACACTGATAAAATCAGCATGTATTCTGTTTCATGGAATGGAAAGCAAAAAAGATTTAGAAAACACCAACAGCAAAAAAGAAAAAAAAGTTATATTTCTACAAAATCCCCTTTTAATTAAGAATACATTGAAACTATCTCAACTTTTCAGAAGCATCTTCAAAGTAAAACTATGTTTTATCATGTCATCTCCTTTAAAAAAAATAGATATAAACCTAACAATAAATCATTAAAGCTACCAAAGACCCTAACAGTTTATACTATGAAGAAGCTCTGTCTCATGCAGTCTGTATTCACATATATGTGTATGGGGGTGGCATGGGGGAGTTACAAATATATTCAGGAGATTGTAAAATCTATGACAAAAAATTAAACAGGGTAATAGTGATGGGGAGAGGAAGAGTGTTTCTATGTACAATGGTAAATGAACATGTAAGCCAAAACCTGAAAAGAGGGAGTGATCCATGCACAAATGAGGAAATGCAATCCAGGCAAAGACCTAAATGCAAAGGCCCTGGGAATGGAAGCTTGGTGCCTTATAGCCCCTATCCTATAGTCTAAATTAAGCTGTCAATTCATCAGGCTTGCTTACCGTGAACATATTTCTAATAGGCACTAGTAGTAGAAAAATAAAAGTACCACTACTAATAGTGACTAAAAACCTAAAACGATGCGCTCTAATTTCACACCAGGCAATGGTCTACATGCTTTACATCAGTAATTCTCAATCAGAGGTGAGTATGTCCCTCCAGAGGACATTTGGCCATATATGGAGACATTTCTGGTCATCACAAAAGGAGGGCAGGCTACTGGCATCCAGTAAATATACTACCATACACAAGGAAAGCCCCACAACAAAGAATTATCCAGCCAGAAAACTGCTAAGGTTAAGAAACTCTGCCCTACATTTATTAATTTAATCCTCACAACAATGCTATATTATAATTCAGTAAACAAAGAAAGAAGAAGAAACGAAGGGAGGGAAGAATTGGGATCAAAGAGATTAAATTACTTGCTATAGTAAGTGGTGGAGCTGAAATTTGAACCCAGAAAATTTCCTTCAAGAATCAATGCACTTACCACTACACTATATTATCTATTTATAAAGCAAAATGCATTGAGTATTTATTATGTGCCAGGCACAGTGTAAACTTAATGTATGCATGATGTCACTTAATCTTCACAACCATACAATTAGGCAGGTACCATTATTATTTCAAGTTATAAGAGTGGGGCTAAAGCTTAGCAAAGTTACACCCAGTATTATAGAATAAATAAGTGACACAGCTGGGACTCAATTCTGCTCTGACACAAAGGTCAGTTCTTAACCACCATAATATGAAAACATTAAAGATGAGTAACAGGTTATCTTTCCAGGATAGAGAAAAGGAAAATCACTAAATGGTTAAACAATGTAGTACAACACAATTCTAGAAAGTACAATTCTATAGAGCAATGCAACCTAATCAACTGCTCTAAACACACTTCAAATTCTACTCCAGTTGCATTGGTTAGAATCTATAAGAAAAAGCAAAGCTCGAAACTTTTCTAAATCAGGTAAAAGAACAGGTAAGATTCCAAGGTGTCTGCCATACTAAGACTAAAGCTGACCTAAGAATCCAGAAAAAGAACTATCAAGTACAAGCTGAATCTGGCAAAAGCAGAATTACACTAGCCAACTGCACTAACTCCAAAGTTTACAACCATATCCTACTGATTATTAGCAGTTTGGACTGACCATACAACCAGTGGAAGTAGCTCATCATTAAAACTATGGAGTAGGTCCTAACAGTACAAGCTAACATGTACTTTTAGCATGCACTATGTTTCAGGCCCTATGCTAAGTGTATTGTATGCCTTATCTCATTAGTTCCTCCCAACAACCCTGCGAGGAAGGTGCAATTACTCTATTTTACAGACAAGCAAATTGAGGCCCAGACCATTATGTAATGTTCCCCAAACTGAAACCCAAGCAGCGTGATTACTGAATCCGCACATTTATACTATACTATATGCACTCTTCTTGTGTAACACATACTAATTTTTATGTTCTTAATAATTAATAAAATCTTAAAAATACTAAAAAGAAAGTGGCCTACCCTTCTTCCAAAATAAGTTAGAAAATACACACTTAGCTACTCCCTACACATAAAAAACACAATGGCTATCCTCAGTGTGTATAAACATCATTTTGGAAGTTATCGACTACAAACTCTGCAATTTATTTTCACAGTCTACAATTTTAGAATGTTTTCACATGGCCAACTCGCACAAATTATGAATGAACCAAAAAAACATTAAGTTTAGCCTTTCTGTACAATCTACTATGCCATTCAAAACGTCATCTAATAAAGTTAGATCATGCTAAAACTAATTAAAACTTCTGGATAGTATTTTGAAATTTTTATTAAACTATTTCTCTTCATTCTTTCTCTTCACTGTACAACTGATCATAAAAATGAAAATTCCCTGACCATTAAAAAATGATCTAAAGGCACCTGGGTAGCTCAGTTGGTTAAACATTTCAGCTTCAGCTCAGGTCATAATCTTGTAGTTCTTGAGTTCAAGCCCTGCATTAGGCTCTGTGCTGACAGCTCAGAGCCTGGAACCTGCTTCAGATTCTGTGTCTCCCTCTCTCTGCCCCTTCCCCATGCATGCTTGCACTCCCTCTCTCAAAAATAAACATTAAAAAAAAATTGTTTTAATGATATAAATTAACACACAATGCATAGGAGTGAGTGTCCGGTCTACACATTTGGCAATTTCTCACACAATGCCTTTTGTAATTCTTGAAATATCATCTTTTTACTTTAATATAATGATTTAACATCTTGAGTCTTTGAATCTTGTTTCTCAACCTAGACAATGTTTCTTGAGCATAAAAACAGCCCCTGGGTCTCACATATTTTGAATCAAACCAATACCCTCAATACCTTTTCCCAGTATTCAAAGAGCAGCAAATAAAAGGGAGTATCTTTCTCAAACATGCAACTATACTGTAAGTGTCTAACAATTTGCCAAGTCATATTTGTAGTTAAAAAATAAAATGTCTATCCTTCTGAAAACATACTCCAGGATTCTCGGAGATGCTCCAAGAAAAAATAAGAGAAATAGAGCCCAAGATGTACTGCTCCACAAAAGAAAGAAATCCAACAGCCCTCATCAGAAAGATTTCCTGAAATGTGGATGAAAGAAAATAGAAATCTGCACTCCAAGAACCCTAATAGTTCCTGACACTGTGAAGTAGTTATGGGTAATCCACAAACCTGAGATACTGATCAATGAAGCTCATTATCTCATTAAAGAGGAGAAAAGACCTTATCTCCAGACAAAAATTAAGTAAAAAGGATTTCATGAGCTATGTGTCAAAAACAAAAAAAGTGCACATTTAAGAAAGCAAAATGTATTAAAAAGGCAATGCCATATTACCAAGGAAGATAACCATTATGTTTCAGTACTTAAAAAAAAAAAAAAAAAAAAAAAAAGAATTGTATGCATAATTAACATTCACCAGTTTTTTCCAAGTATAATACGTATTATGTGAAAATCTAAACTCAGGATAATTTTGCAGTAATCCAACTGTCACCTTGTTGCCTTCCAACTTTTAACAACAGAGTTTTATTAATAAGCTATTACATAAATCAAAGATTATCAACCTTTCTTAACTAATTCCAATCTGAATACAATTTAAATTTTAATACTATGGTTTTAAACGATTTGAACATAGAGACAACTTTCTTTCCACTTTTCTATCCTGAAATTTGCATTTAATTAATGCTAACTTTCACCTACATTTACAGACTGCTTCTCTTAGATTTGACTTATTTGAACATGCAACAGATGAGTATACCAAAGGATCAACTAAAGTTATGTGAAGTCCATCCCAACAGCATAGAATGCATAACTAACTCAATGTGACAGACAAGGAAGTCCACTGCCCTGCCCGAAGGATGCAAAAGCAGTATATCACGTTTTCATGTTCTTCAATAAACGGACCTATAAAGCATGCAAGGAACAAAGGAAAACTGGTCCCATCAACTAACTCTTGTTATCCTTTTGACAAATTAACAGTACAGCTATCAAATAAAGCTTAAAATCTATGGTTGTAATTCTGCATACTTAAAAAGCAGCCCAGTTCAGTTGAGAAGTCTTTCTGTTACTAATTGAACTGTGTATGGCTCAATCAGACCAATAATAGCTCCTAAGTCCTCTCTGAAATTATGTTACTATCATGGGGAAATGGAGTATGTATTTTAAAATAGTAATGGGTATAATGATGATGGAGGAAAAATTCATTATCGTAATATAGGGCAAATAAACAGAAAAACTGGACAGAAAATAATAGTAATAAAAAGGTCGAGTGGTAGCAAAAACTACTATTCGGAATAATCTTTATACAACACCTCTTGAGCTCTGGAATGAGGATACAAATTCAAAAACAGAAGAATCCTGCAAAGACTTCTTGGTTCTTTTGACTCGTGTCTCTTTACCACAAACACATCTAAAAACATTTTCACAATCCCAAACACTTCATTCAAGAATCCAAAAATGGTAGGAAATGAATGAGTAAAGAAGGCGTAGTTTTGCAAGATCTCAAACAACCAGTTTTGTAAAAAGGAAAACAAAAATCGACCCCCAAATCGTAACTAAGTAGAACAATGTACTAAGTACTCCCTAAATAGTTTACTGTATCTTTTTTTTTTTTTTTTTTGGCTTAAAATAAGGTAGTATTTGGGAAAGGCTCAATAACCAATGTCTCATTTCAAATTAAGTGTTTCTACATGTAATGAAGATTAGTAAAGGTAGATATCAAAGTGCTGTTACCACTTACATTAATGATTATCCATGATCATAATCTGCAAATGATTCCTGAATAGCACCAATAATCATGCATTCAAACTACCTCGAATCATAGTCTCTAGAAAATGGCATTTAAAAATCCAAAGATGGGAAAAGGTCATCGGACCCGGCAACACATTGCTGGGGGGAAAGAAGGGGGAAACAGGGCTATGCGCGGTACTAACATTCTCTCTCTTTCTCCCTCCTCCCTGCCCCCCTCCCCGTGTCAGGTGATCAGTTATTTAGCACCATTAACACGCACGAATCGACAAGTGGTTCATTAAATTACTCATATTATTCCGAAAGCCACATTCTAGGCTTCCTTTTTCAAACTAAGCAAAAGGAGTCGACAGTTTGGGTCCCGAGCACAAAAGCGCGCGGTAGCAGGAGGATGGATAGAGCGCCAACTCCCCCCTCTCCAAAAGCTGGGACAGGGTTCGGCCTCGCGGCAGGGCCCAAAGCTCGATGCCGAGCTCGCTCCCTTGGAGGGAAGAGGTACGAAGGACCAGGTCCGGGGGCCTGCGGGCCGGGCCTTCCTGGCAGCGCCCGCGGTGCCTCCGGGCCTGCGCGCCCGCGCGACGGCGGCAGTGGGGCACACTCACCGCGGAAGGCCCGGGAGCAGAAGCCGGGGAGAGGCCGCGGTCCAGACCCTCCGCCTGGCCACCTCGCCGCCGCGGCTCCCTCCCACCCCGCGATCCAAACGGTCCGGGGCGACAGAGGCACGGCCCGGGCAGGCCGGGGACGTTGCGCAAGAGGCCGGAGAGGTTTCCCGGCTGCGCGGGAGAAAGGCGCGGAGTGTCCGCCGCGGGAGGGGCGGGGAGGCCCGCGGAGGCGCTGTGCGTGTGGAAAGGGATGGGGGAGGGGAGAATTGCCCGTCTCCCTGGCCGCGGCCAGAGCCGCAACTCACCCAGCTCCGCCAGACGAGCGCTACCACTGGCAGCAAGAGGAAGATGGTGGCCGCTGCCGCCGCCGCCGCCGCCGCCGAGGAGGAGGGGGCCCGGTGGGTGCCGAGGAGAGGGGGTACGCGCAGGACGTCGGCGTCGCTGCCACAGCCTCTTTTGCTCACAGGGCCGAGCGGCTGCTGCTGACGACACTAGCCTGGCTTCCGCGCCGCCCTTTTTATCCTCGTAGCAGCCGCCGCCGCCCAGGGCCCGAGGGTCGCTCGCCTCGTGGGGACCGTGCGGCGGCGCGAGACCCCGCAGCCATCGGCGTGCGGCGGCGGCGCGGGGGCAGGAGCCGGGCCGCGTCACGTGACCCCACTGTTTACCGTTCCGGGGGCCGCGGCCTGCACGCTGCGCCTGCGCAATGTGGGCTCTCCAGTGCCGCGCCTCCGCGGGGCCCGGGCTGTAGCACTCGGCTGCGCTTCCGCGCCGCTCCCAGTCTTGTCAGGGCGCGGCACGCCTGAGGGCCTTGAGCTATTACCTCGCTCGCGGGGTGAGGCACAGATAGATTTTTCTCGATTGTAATGAGCACTAAGGCTTCATAGTGCAATATTGATAGTCAAATCTGCCCCCCCCCATACGTTTCATTAATTGGGTGTGCTTTCAAGAATGGTAGGCTACAGGGGAGTACATGAGCCCCTTGCCCAAGAATCCCGGCTGGCTATACACAACAGCCCCATCATTAACCACCTCCGTTCTCGCCTTTTCTGTAAATAGATGGTCTTTTTCAGGACTCAAGTTGCCTACAAGAATCATTCCTGGTCGAAGTCAACAGATTCCAAAATATGGCAAGAGGATCCTCTGAAGGGTTCCCTAGACCTTTCAGAGGAGCGTCAATTCTTTAACAAATTTTCTTCATCTCCTTCAATCAAAACATGTAGCAGCTGATTAAATGCAGAAGGAGATATGAGAATCCAGCCACCTATTAAGCCAGACATTGAAGAAATGTGCAAAAATGTAAAGTGATGCCACTCTTCTCATTAAATTTTGTTGGGAAAAAATTCATAATAAATTATTTATGATAACATATAATGAATTTTGTTATTTTGTGTTTTATTATTCTTAGGTTTAATTCCTACGATAGTAAATAACTAACCCACATAAACAAAAGCTCTTAGAAGTCCCTCAGTAATTTTTAAGAATATATATAGGTTCTGAGACCAAAACCTTTGAACTCCACTGGTCTTGATTAATGTTTCCACAGCAGTCTGTGCTGACTTCTATCTCAGCCCTTAATAAACATTGTGAGGTAATGTTGTTAGTCATCACTCCAACCAAAACAAGCCCCTTTGAGGACAGGGATTGTGCCTTCTCTTGGCAAGGAACATTACAGTACCCACTAAAGAATGATAGCCAGCACCTGCTGTGCTCTTCAGAAACCTTTACTTGTTGATTTAAGCTTCATGCCAACCTAGGCCACATTGTAAGATTTGTGCAGAGTAGAATAATAGCTTACAGGCATGTGGTGATGAGCTGTTCTTTACTCTCTCCAGTCTTCCGGTATTTTGAGCACTCCCAATACCCAATGCTCTTCCACAAAGGAAGTTTAGATTGTTCCAATTCTACTGGAATCCTAGAATTCCATCCCCTGCCTTGACTCATTGATCCCTCAAAACTTGGTTTTGTAATCTCTTTTTTTATGTTGTTGTTTTGTTTTGTTTTGACAAAGGGAAATAGAAATGGGTAATCAAAATTTTTTTCTCACTTGGAATGTCTGGGATGAATTGCTAAAATAAACCTTAACTTTATTTTTACTCTTCTTCTGGACCTCAATGTGAAATTTGAAAAAAGCATTAGGAAAGAATAAGATTATGAACAAAATCCAATCCTAAGGGATTTAATATAGTAGAGCTCAAATAGAAAATCATTATTTGGAAAATTCCCTTGGAAGACCTGGGGAAAACTTATCTTCTTAAAGAAATTTTAGTAAATTTGTGAAAAAAACACACATGAAGGTTAAAAGAAACTATAGCAGGTGCGCCTGGGTGGCTCAGTCGGTTGAATGTCCAACTTTGGCTCAGGTCATGATATCGTGGTTTGCAAGTTCAAGCCCTGCATGGCGCTCTCTGCTGTTTTCGTGGAGCTGGCTTCAGATCCTCTGTCCCCCTCTTGCTCTCTGCTCCTCCCCCACTTGTATACATACTTTCTCAAAAATGAATAAATATTTAAAAAAAGAAAAGAAAAAGTACAGGAATGGTAAGCTTGTCACATTTACAAAACAGATTTCTAATCCTAAAAAAGCCAACAAGCTTACCACAAAGCGTGAATTTTGACCATATTATTTTGAACCAGGCAAGAACCCAGTTCACATTTGTTCATTAATGATCTTTTCTTTTTGTTTCCAGATATAAACACAATCTGTCTTTTATCCAGTCTATAAAAAGATTACTAGAAGAAAGAACCATCATAATAATACTGAGAATGGCTCTCACAGCATGCAGGACATTGTTTTAGTTAAAAGACCTATTGGAAAATCAGATTGTATTGATAGCATTAAAAACTCCAAATTAACTCGGGAAAATTAAATTTGGTAGAAAACAAGACAAGACAACTAACAATGGCAAATACTGACCAATAGGATTGTAAATTGACCAAAACCAAACCAAAACAAAACAAAACATGTGGAAAAATGAAAAATTGACAAAATTTGGATGCTGCAAAACTTTACCCAAGAAAATTGAGCCTGGCAGAGAGTGGGGCCATGGAAGACAGCTCACAGTGCTGGTATGGAAGTTAAGTCTGATATGAACAATGCTTGTCATCATGGAAACATTGGTTCCTACAGTATCAGTTCACTGGAGTAAAGATGAAAAAAGTGGGATGTTAACTGCAGCAAATAGAAAATCAATAAAAATATCAAATATACTTAATGTCTTTTTTTTCTGGAAAACACTTTTTATATACACAGACACACTTTCACGTTAGTTTGAATAGATATAAATGGTGTTATTCTTAAACATGACATCAAAGCAGTAGAATCAAAATATTCTGAATTCATTTTACTAAGATCATTGTGAAATTTAGAGGCTTAACCCAGAACACCTTGTTCCTTATGTCAGGCTTGCTCCCTTCCCACACAGTTTTTTTACCTACTTTCTCCAGAAAGATAGCTCCCAACTAAGGGCATGTCCTGATCCAGGGTAAATAATTTGCACAACGTACCAGAGATCAGGGGGTGCCTAGAGGGGCTGGGTCAAACAGTAAAATAAAAGTTTTCCATGTACCTGGTCTGCACAGGGCATAAAAGCACCTATGCAGACTTTAGCAACTATAAGGTACAGGGAAGGAGCAATTCTGTCATTCAGTGCTTTGACACTGGTGGGCACAGAGGACATGTATTCATGCTTTACCTGGCCTGGAGTGGAGACCAGGCATTTCTGACAGTAGATGCCCTCAAGGACAAGAAAGTTCTAGCGTATCTGTGTGGTTCTGGAGCTACAAATCTTTCATTATCTGGTTGGACATATTGCATCAATGAAATAATCAAAATTCTTTTATTTTTTTAATGTTTATTTATTTTGAGAGAAAGCACGAGCAGGGGAGGGACAGAAAGAGAGGAGAGAGAGAGAGTCCCAAACAGTGTCCACACTGTCAGCGCAGAGCCCAACACAGGGCTTGAACTCACAAACCATGAGATCATGACCTAAGCAGAAATCAAGAGTCAGATGCTTAACAGACTGAGTCCCCCAGGAGCCCTTCAAAATTCTTTTAACAAAGAAAGTGTTTGTGATAAGGTCCCTCGGTGACAATGTCCCTTCCTTACTTGAAATTTTTCTGTGGTTCTCCAAAATAAAAAGAATAAAACCCAAACCTCTTAATATAGCCATTAAGACACTTTGGGATTAGTCCTTATCCAGCTCTTCAGCTTCTCTTCTCACGATTCCCTGATTTTTAAATTTATGACATAGCAACATCTAACTTCTGTTTCCTACACACATCCATACTTCCTCTTAACCTAAAGTCTTTGCTCATGCTGTTACCTCTGAACTGACCCTAAACACCACTAGAGACCCTCCCACCACTTTTAGATTGCTTCTGAATCCTTTTTTTTTTTAAGTTTATTTATTTATTTTCAGAGAGACAGAGATAGCATGAGTGAGGGAGGGGCAGAGAAAGGGAGAGAGAGAGAATCCCAGGTAGGCTCCTCATTTTCAGCACAGAGCCCGATACAGGGCTCAAACTCACAAAATCACAAGATCTTGACATGAGCTGCAACCGAGAGTCCAGCCCGAGGCTCAACCAACTCAGCCACCCAGGCGCCCCACTTCTGAATCCTTTTAAGATGCAGCTCAGTGATAGCTGTCTGAATCCATCAAACTAAATGGTGAAATATTAGAAGCATCCCCACTCAAGCTAGGGATGAGCAAGACTGAGACTATGACTACCATTATTCAATATTAGCTGATACAGAAAGGTCAGAGAAGAAATGAAAGATAGATATAAGAAAATAAAAGATACAATGATTATTATTTGCATACGCTATAAATGCATATCAAACAGAATCAATTAAATGACTACTAGCATTAAGGAGTTACCTGAGTACTAGGCCAGTTGTTCAAAAATCAGTTAAAAGAAATTAATAGGTTTCCCATAAACAGCAATCTTGGTTACAATTTGTTGGGAAAACAAATTCCAACAAAAATATGTAGCTCTTAAACAGCCTAACAAGAAAAAATTGTGCATTTCTTCACTATAAGGAAAAAGAAAAACCTTACTTAAAAGGAAACCTGACCTAGAATAACCAAAATTATCTTGAAAAAGAAGAATAAAGTTGGAGGACACACATTTCCCAGTTTTAAAACTTACCCACAAAGCAACAGTAATCAAGATAGTGTGCTAATGAGATAGGATAGAGTTATTAACCAATGGAATAAAGTTGAGAGTCCAGAAATAAACCCATGTGTCATGGTCCACTAATTTTGAACAAAGATCCCAATATCATCCAATGAAGAGAAAGAATGGTCTCTTCAGCAAATGTACCGGACCAACTGGATGATGGATGCATGCAAAAGAATGGAGTTGGACCCTTACCTCAAACCATATACAAAAGTTAACTCAAAATGGAGTAAAGACCTAAATGTAAGAGTAAAAATTATAGAACTCCTAAAAGAAACCATAAGGGTAAATCTTTATGATCTCAGAATTGGCAATGGATTATTAGATATGACACCAAAGTAAAAACAACAGAAGAAAAAAAAATAGATAAATTGAATTTCATCGAAGTTAAAAACTTCCGTGCTTCAAAGGGCACAATCAGGAAAGTGAAATGACAACTCAGAAAGTGGGAAAAAATGTTTGCGAATCACATTATCTGATGAGGGACTTGTATCCAGAATGTACATATATAAAGAACACTTAAAACTGAATAAAAGACAACCCAATTTAAAAAGAAGGATGAGGCACCTGACTGGTTCAGTCAGTAGGGTATGTGACTCTAGATCTCAGGGTCATGAATTCAAGCCCCACGTTAAGTATAGAACTTACTTTAAAAAAAAGCGGGGGAGGGGGGCAAAGGATCTACATACACATTTCTTCAAAGCAGATATACAAATAGCCAGTAAATGAGAGGCTCAGTTCCCTAATTAGTCATTAGGGGAATACAAACCAAAACCATAATAAGACACTACTGTACAAATACTAGGATGTCTATGATAAAAAAGATAGAAAATAACAATTATTGGTGAGGCTATGGAAAATCAGAACACTCATATACTGCTGGTGGGAATGTAAAATCATGCAGCTGCTTTAGAAAATAGTCTGGCAGTTCCTCAAACTGTTAAACATAGAGCTACCATATGATCCATCAACTCCACTCCTATACGTATACCGAAGAGATATGAAAACATATGTCCATGCAAAATATTGTACATGAATGTTCAAAGCAGCATAATTCGTAACAGCAAAAGGTGGAAACAAAATAAATGTACATCAACTGATTAATAGATAAAATGTGGTATAGCCGTACAACGGTATACGATATGGCAATAAAAAAGAATAAAGTACCAATGTTCTGTAGCATGGGTAGACCTTGAAAACGTTATGCTACCTGAAAGATACAGTCCCAAAATATATATTTTATGAAATAAAATTTGCCTTATTTTCAGAATAGGCAAACAAGTCCCAAAATATATTTTATGAAGTAAAATTTGCCTATTTTCAGATGAGGCAAATCTATAGTCAGAAAGTAGATTAGGACTTAGAACTGGGGTGAAGGGATGGATGATAGAGGGATGATGTGTAAAGGTGTAGAGTTTCTTTTCAAAGTGATGAAAATGTCCCCAAATTGACTGTCATAATGGTCACACCTATCTGTGAATCTCCTAAAAACAATCAAATTGTACACTTTGAATGGATGAATTGTATGGTATATAAATTTTATGTCAGTAAAACTATTATTTTTTTAAACAGAATCTTGAATAAAGATTGTATGTTCTAGGTAGCGAAAAACAATATAATGAAGATGTCGATTCTCCTCAAAATAACCATGAATGTATTGCCATTCCTTTTATAATTTGGCAAATTAAAGTTAATCTAAGAGGGGACACCTGGGTGGCTCAGCTGGTTAAGCATCCGACTCCGACTCACGTCATGATCTTGTGGTTCCTGAGTTCAAGCCCCGCATGGGGCTCTGTGCTAGCAGCTCAGAGCCTGGAGCCTGCTTCGGATTCTGTGTCTCCCTCTCTCCCTCTCTGTCTCTCTGTCCCTCCTCCACTGGTGCTTTATCTCTCTCTCAAAAATAAGTAAACATTAAAAAGAATTTTAAAAATTAAATTAATTTAAGAGAATGGAAAAGCTAATATAGTCGGCGAAGTTAAAAATAAAAAGTAATGTGCGGGAGTGGGATGTGGACATTCAATTTAAGCATAAGAATATATAAATTTATCATAATAAAAATACACAAAAATTAACAAAATAGGAAAAATAGACAAAGAAAAATTAACAAAATAGAAAGGCCAGGAACAGGGGGAATGAGGATTTGCTGTTTAATGGTTACAGGATTTCTATTTGGATGATGAAAAGGTTTTAGAAATAATGCAACATTCTGGATGTAATTAATGTCACGGAATTGTAGATTGAAACATGGTTAAAATGGCTGTTTTTATAGACGCTTTACCATGGTTTAAAAAAATTAATAATAGAGTATACCAAAAACCATTAAATTGCACAGTTTAGATGGGTTAATTGTGTGGTATGTGAATTTACATCTCAACAAAGCTGTTAAAAAAGTCAAGAAGCAGAAAAATAAACAAAAATAAAATTTTTGTCTGTAGTAAAGATGCCATCTCAAGTCTATAAGAAGAGGATTATTTGCTACATGGCAAATAAATAAACATTAAAAAAATTTTTTTTGAAGTGTCCAACTTCAGCTCAGGTCATGATCTCACTGTTTGTGAGTTCGAGCCCCACAGTGGGCTGTCTCCTATCAGCACAGAACCTGCTTTTGATCCTCTGTCTCCCTCTCTCTCTGCCTCTCCCCCGCTCATGTGCACTCACATACTCTCTCTCTCAAAAAAAAAAAAAAAAAAAAAAAAAAAAGGCTTCAGCAGAAAACAAATCTTTAATAAATGTATCAGAAAATTATCAACTCCATACCATGTATCATTAGGCAGATAGGTAAAATATTTTGAAAGTCATCATTTAGTGTTGACGTGGGCATGGATAAACTGTCATATACTAAGAATAGAATACAAATTGATAGTTTTCTAGAGAAAAATTGGTAAGATGTATCAAAAGCCTTTAAATATGCACATTTTTTGATGCAGAATTTCTGTTCTTAGGGCTGCATATAAAGAAATAATAGAGCAGGACTCTAAAATTTTATGTACAAGGATGCTCATAATATAAAACTGAAAACAATCTACAAGTTCAATAATCATATTGTATATATCTTACAGACTTTTGTTCTATATAATAATGTATATGCACACACACACCTGCACCTCACCCCATATGTATTTTAACCTTTTAATCCTCTGACTCTAGAATTAAACCTCTGGAAATTTATCTTAAGAAAATAAAAAGTTGAGGGTGCCTGGGTGGCTTAGTCAGTTAACTGACTGACTTCGGCTCAGGTCATGATCTCATAGTTCTTGATTTCCAGCTCCGCATCAGGGTCTCAGCACAGAACCTGCTTCAGATATTCTGCCTCCCTGTCTCTCTGCCTCTCTCTCTCTCTCTCTCTCTCTCTCTCTCAAAAATAAAGAAAAGAAAAGAAAAGAAAAGAAAACAAAAGAAAACAAAAGAAAACAAAAGAAAACAAAAGGAAAGAAAAGGAAAGGAAAGGAAAGAAAACAAAAGAAAGAAAAAAGTTTGAATATGCAAAGATTTGTATACCAAATGGGATTTTAATGTATGTACTGCTTTAAGTTTGCTTTTAAAAAATCAACAATATACAGTAAAAATTCCTCCCAGTTAATCATGTAGCTCTATAGCAGCATTTTAAAGGATATGTAAAACTTTATTTACAACTTCTGGATATTTAGAACACTTCCTCTGAAGTTGTGACTAAGTTATTTGAATGACCAAATGAATAGATTGGTGCTAAATCCTATCCATTCTTCCCCCTAGAGATCTCCAGAATCTCCCCTCCTCTGTACTTAATTGTGGAAATAATCTCCCATCTTGTCTCCCTTCAATCTGTTGACCACATGCCAGGACGTAATCTTTCTCAAAGGTCAAGGCTAATTTAATAACATTATTCCTCTGCTTGTGACCTTTCAAAGTTCCCCCCTGAATAAATACAATCCTATGTTTAACTTCTTAGCATGATTTATAAGATCATTCATGATCTCATCTCAATTCACCAATATCTTTTTCTTGCTTCTTATAGTCCAGCTACCAAATTCCTCATAATTCTGTGGTGCAATCTCATGCTTCCATTCCTTTGTACATGCTGCTTCCTCTACTGGAAAGTCTTATCTGGCAAACTCTTATTCAGATATCTCCTCCATAAAATCTTTCCTAATTGTCTCCCTCCCAAAGCAGAATATTTCACTCTCCTCTTTGTATCCTGTACACACTTCTGCTATCGAACTTATGAGGCTGCTGTCTTTCCCATTAGAATTTGAGCTTTTTTTTTAAATGTTTATTTATTTATTTAGGGCGAGGGGGCAGAGAGAGAGAGAGAGAGAGTGAGAATCCCAAGCAGGCTCTACACTGTCAGCACAGAGCCCAATACAGGGTTCCATCTCATGAACCATGAGATCATGACCCGAGCTGAAATCAAGAATCCAACACTTAACCCACTGAGCTACTCAGACACCCCTAGAATTTGAGCTCTTGGAGGACCAAGACACCATTTCATTTCTGTATCACTAGCAGTAAGCGCATTTATTGTCTGTCTTCTCTGGTTAATGTTGTCCCACACAGCCCTGATTTTTATGTTACTTGATTCTGAAATGTTTTTCTTTAGAGATATTTAAAGCATATTGAAAGATATTTAAAGTATATTTAAAGCATCCCATTAATAGATATTGATATATTTATGTAGTTACATATGTTCTGAGTGCTGTTGCACACACTAAGACATTGAGAGCTAACATTGGGTAGACTGAAATGTAAACCTTTCATCAATGTGCATTAGCACAAATCATACTGAACACTCCTGAGCACTACAGTTTCTGCTGCTCTTCTCATAACTATGTTCTACAAAGGGCATGCTTTGCTGGAAATTTCTTTCTGTAATTTATTTTAGGTTAATTGAGAACAGTTTTGACTCACAGTGTCTAATAAAAGATGCATAATTCATCGTGATGGCTATGCCACATAAGAAACAAAGGAATAGTATCAAGCTGATATTTAAAAACTAGCTGATTTTCCCCTAAAGCTCTCTCCATAGAAATAGAAGAAGAAACAGTAGTGATCACTAAATAGATATTGAAGCAGTGATAAGTGTATAGCAGCTGATTTGAGAAGCTTTGTTGTTAAGTTAGAAACGGAGCAAGAGCAGGAGGCAACAGAGATCTGCTCAAAGGAGAGTTGTGTATATGAGGGTTTAGTTTGTTTGCTGGTTTGAGTGCTAACACTGAACTTCTGGAGATTGGCCTTATATAGGCATAAGGATACGCTCCCCATTTTAAAGAAAGGAAGAGTGGGTAAGGCTACAGTTGAAAGTGTTGGTTGGTGGAGCTCCTGGGTGGCTCAGTCGGTTAAGACACCGACTCTTGGTTTCAGCTCAGATCATGATCTCGAGGTTTGTGAGTTCAAGCCCCTCATCCCACCTCCATCCCACCCTCCCACCCCCACTGTCAGTGCAGAGCCTGCTTGAGATTCTCTCTCTTTCCCTCTCTCTGCCCTCTGTGGTGCATGCACTCTCTGTCTCTCTCTCAAAATAAATAAATAAACTTAAAAAAAGTGTTGGTTTGCTGTTATGAGGTGATGGAGGACTGATTGGAAGCAAAGGAGGCATATTGGAATATTTGAGGAGAAAGAAGAAGCAATGAAGTTGATGTCTCTAAGAGTAGAAAAGAAAGCTTACCAAGGAAAATGGAAGAGATGTTTTGGGTAGTGTTGGGTGTCATTTAAAGTTTGTGATGATAAAATGAAGCCAGTTAGCCCAGTTGTGCGATTTCCCTCAGCAACAGTCTACTGCTTAGCAATACACATTGAAAATACGGACAATTGGATTCAATTAGAGTTGAGATTTTGCCAGACAAGTGCAGTGGAAGAAGAGAGAACCAATGAGTTGTAGATCATTTTTAGGGAATAATAACAATGACAGACCTTGGACTATAAACCAGGGACACAGGAAATAAAGACAAGAAGAAGATGATAGATAATGAGAAACTAGTGGGGTTCAATAGTTTGGCATCTGAGTGAGATAGAAAAATTATGTTACTATGGATAGTAAAGTAAAGTTTTGGAAAGCAAGGCTGGTGTCTAGATTGAGGATTTCTGAAATCAAGTCTCTTGGAAGTGGTATAATTTTAGATGATGACAAGTTTTCAGATATGACTACAGAAATGAATAGTTAAGGTGAAGTGAAAGTGAGTGTCAAGGATTTGAGACTTCAGTGTATTAAATGAGTCCTTCACATGAAAACTGACATCATGAAAATTATATGATGGTATGAGTGCAGAAGGTGAGCTAGAAGCTAAAGCCACCATGAAAAGACTAGGAAGAGATAGATGATGACAACAAGGAGGGGGATAGAATGGTAGCAGTCTGTTGTTGTTTGTTTCCCTAGAAGGGAGAGAGATGAATGATCTAGAAGAAGCTGCAGTTGAGGAAAGGAAAGCCTAGTTTAAGGTAAGAGGGGTGTGAAAAATATATAGCCTCTACTTGGGAGGGTTGCAGAGCAAATAAGGTTCTCAGGGAATATCAAATTTCAGTTAAGTCAATGACAGTGAAAGGTATCTGCTAAGAGGCAGTTAACTATAACTTTCAACCAATTAGAAACTGATCTCCCAGTTGCTAGAGTTGTTATTTGTACTCTGAGTACATACAGAACCAGATTCATCAGGTGCGATTAAGAGAAGATTAAGTTTTATGCTGCCTACACTAGGCCCGGTCACAGTGGGAAGGCAAAAGGGTAAGTACATAGCCCAAAAGCACAGGAAGGTTTACAGCTCTCTACACACCAAGCACAAGATAAAGAAGGGGGTGGTAGTCATTTCTGTACATTGCAGTTTCCCAAGATGCACTAAGTCTATGTCACTCACTCCATCAGTGGAGAAGCAAGTTCAAAAGGAAGCTCAGCAAATTACAGCAACAACAGAACATAGGTCCATGAGGCAAGACTGCCTTGGAATGAGGTCTGAGAGACCTTTCTTATGGGACTAAATGTAGTCATGTAGGGACCAGTCCTAACATTCCTAGGCTAGGTTGGCCATTTATAACTTTTTCAAATTATAGCGCCAAAAGCTAATAACTTGTTTATAATTTATGTTTGAATCAAAATTATTGCTGAAGAACAGAGTTACAAGATATTATAAACAACTTGATGTGTACAGAGACAGAACCTCAAGAAAGTGTAGCATTTGCTAGAAGCATCCAGGCTTTATGAGAAAACTTCTCTCATGTAGTCCCATCAATGGAAATATGTAGGAAACTTTTAAAAAGGGGAGGGGAGCTCCTGGTTGGCTTAGTTGGTAGACCGTGCAACTCTTGATCTCGGAGTTGTGAGTCGAAGCCCCATGCTGGGTGTACAGATTATTTAAGAAACATAATTTGTTTAAATTAAAAAAGAAATATGTCGAAAACTTTACTGATCCCAAGTTGGAATTCAGAGCCCATATTGGAAAGTTGGAAGGGGGGACCAGGGAAAACGATTTCACAAGACTAGAGAAAGTAAGGGGATGAGACTGTGTGACAACAGACAACTAAGGAGGTCACAACTAAGGAGCTCTAGAGAACAAAAATGTTAATTCAAGACTGTGATAGTAATGAATTTTGGATGCTCTAGAAACAGAAAAGGCTAGTGTGAATAGAGCATACGGTGCAAGACAGAAAGCCAACAGATTGGCACGAACCTGGTAGGCTAAAGCAGGGAATTTAGAACGTATTACAAACAAAAGTAGATGCCACTGGGGAATTTGTTATGCAAGGAATGACATGATCTGTTTTGTGTTTTTTTTGTTTTGTTTTTTGGTAACAGGTTTATTGAGATGTAATTCACATATCACACAATTAGCCCATTTAAAGTATACAATTCAATAGTTTTTAGCACATTCACAGTTGCATACCATACCACAATCAGTTTTAGAAGATTTAGATCATTTCAAAGAGTCATCTCATATCTTTTAGCCATCACCACTGAACTCCCATCCTCCCACAGTCCTAAGCACCCAGTAATCACTTTCATTAATCTGATTTTTCTGTCTCTAGATTTCTTTATTCTGGACATTTCATGTAAATGGAATCATGAAACTACACAGTTTTTTGGTTATAGCTCAAACATCACTTCAGGAAACCTCCTCTAACTCCCTATACCACAGACCCTCCATTATTTTCTCTTGGGCACCCCTCAACTTTTTTCTAACTGTGCCCACTTGTAATTATTTTATTACGCATGTGTTTACTAAATGTTTAATGTTCCTTCTCTATCCTGGATTGTAGGTTTCAAAAGAGCAGAGACTATATACTGCTCAAATCTTTATCCCTAGCCCTCAGCACAATATTTGGCTCATAGTAGTAATTTAATAGATTTTCTATGGCGGCGCCTGGTGGCTCAGTTAAGCGTCTGACTCTTGGTTTCGGCTCAGGTCATGAACTCACAGTCTGTGAGTCCAAGCCCCACGTTGGGCTCCATGCTGCTGGTGCAGAGCCTGCTTAGGATTCTCCTTCTCCTTCTTTCTCTGCCCCTCTCCCACTCGTTCTCTCTCTCTCTCTCTTCCTCTCTCTCTCTCTCTCAAAATAAGCAAATAAACTTAAAAAAAAAATAAACATTCCATGACTTGATGACTTAAATATGCCAGGAATGGATTTGCAGAAAGACTGGCCTCTACAAAAGGATTTTTGTTGTGTCTCACAGTCATGCTTTCCTCTGTCTTTATCCCATCAGTGCCACAATCACCCCACTCCAACATCCCCCAGGCCAGGGGTCAAAAAGAGTGGAGTCTGAACAGTATATTGTCTCATGAGCCAAGGAGAGTATAATTCTGTCCCAATGCTTCCACAGGCAGAAGCCAAAGGAGTTGTTTTCAATGAAGGAGTTCATAAAATGTGAAGATACAAAGCACTGCTTCTTTGGTATCCATAAGACTAAGTGTGGTGTAGAAGGGGGAGAAGAGCATTCCTCCATGCCTGGAGTAGAACATAAACAGTTTTGGCACCTATCTTCAGGTAATGTGGTTTTTTGTTGGTACCTTAAGTGTCACAGGTTTGTATTTTTTTAATTTGTTTGTTTGTTTAGAGACACAGAGAGCACGGGAAGGGCAGAGAGGGAGACAGAGAATCCCAAGCAGCTTCCACGCTGTCAGCGCAGAGCCTGATGAAGGGTTCAAACTCATGAACCCATGAGATCATGACCTGAGCAGAAATCAAGAGTTGGACGCTTAACCAACAGAGTCACCCAGGCTTCCCCTTATTTAGATTCTGATTTGAACAAGCTAATAAATGGTTGAACAAACTAATAACTGAGCCACAAAAAAGACTTTTAAGGTAATTGGTGAAAATTGAACACATACTGGGTGTTCATGAAATTTAAAAATATAAGTATGATAATTTTTTTTCTTTTTTAGAGAAAGAGAATACAAGCAGGGGAGGGGCAGAGAGAGGAAGACACAGAATCTGAGGCAGGCTCCAGGCTCTGAGCTGTCAGCATAGAGCTCAATACAGGGCTTGAACCCACAAACCATGAGATCATGACCTGAACTGAAGTTGGACACTCAACTGACTGGTATTTTTAAAGAATCCTTATTTTTTAGAGACACATGTGGAAATTCATATGGGTGAAACCATATGATATCTGGAAATTTATTTATTTATTTATTTATTTATTTATTTATTTATTTATTTTAAGTGGGCTCCACACCCAGTGTGGGGCTTGAACTCATGACTTTGAGATAAAGAGTCACATGCTCTACTTCCTGAGCTAGCCAGGAGCCCCTGGAATTTTATTTAAAAGACTCTAGAAAATATAAATAGATTTAAAAGTTAGTGAATGGAGATTAGATAAGAGTAGTAACATGCTAGTAATTGTAGATTTTAGGTGACCAGTTCTAAAGGGTTTCTTCTACTGTTTCTTTCTTATGTGTATTTGAAAAGTTTTAGGATAAAAAGTGAATTAAAAAAAGTTTTCTTTTACAGATACACATTTGAAAAATATATTTTTGTGAACTACTTCCTTTCCACAAAAATTTGGTCTGTATTCTTTGGATTTAAAACTGTGGCAATGGAAATGGATTTGGTTTTAAGGAAAACAGAATCACCATTGAATTTCCATTTCCTTCTCAGCATTCATGACAAGCATACCAATTCCAGAATCTTCTTGGAGTTAAATGACAAGAGGATCTTTACACTAGGTATCATGTGAGAAAGGCTTGCCTTCTCCAGGAACATCATTTTATTTCTTCAGCAGCAAATGAACTTCTTCTACAGGCAATTAGTGGGTGTTAGTAAACCTTGCTATGCTTGTATTTTAATCTGAAAAGTATGAGAAAGGCTTTATTTGGTTCCATCAGCCTTTTATATATGTACTACCAGATATTCCATCTTGCTTGAATAGTTTGTAAACAAGCAACTCCAAAACTGAGTTGACAAAATTAATATCCTGTTTAATTCTGCCTCACAGAAATAAAAAATTCTCCAAAGCGTTTTTTTTCTTCAAAGATTTTTTAATATAAATCAAATTAAATAGCTAAAAGTAAAATTCAATTCTTGAAGATTATTTTGTTTGATGCTATGAATTCTAATATGTCAAATGGTTCTACCAAAGTTCTACAAAGATTACAACTATGATGATGATAAAATGCAATCTTTATTATTTATTATTATTCACATTTTTAAAAGTTTATTTATTTATTTTGAGTAAGAGAGAAAGCACGATTGGGTGAGGGACAGAGAGAGAAGAGAGAGGAAGAATCTAAAGCAGGCTCTGCTCTGTCAGTGTGGATCCCAATGAGGGACTCGCACTCAAAAACCATGAGATCTTGACCTAAACCAAAACAAAGAGTTGGACGCTGAACTGACTGAGCCACCCAGACACCCCATATTATTCACTTTTTAATTAACATTTGTTAGCTAAAAATTGATATAACATTCTTCTTAAAGTTAGCAAATATTTTCTCTTAACAAAATTCAGACATTGAAGCCCAAACTTTCAATGGGACTGTATTTGATTAAGGTCTTTAAAGAGAGAATTAAGGTTAAATGAAGTAATAAGGATGGGACCCTAATCCACTATGACTGAGTCTTTATAAGAAGAGGAAGAATCCCCAGAAATGCAAGAGCACAAAGAAAAGGCCATGTGAAGACACAGACAGAAGGCAAACATCTGCAAGCCAAGGAGTGAGGTCTTAGGAGAAACCAATCCAGCTGACACCTTAATCCTGGATTTCCATCTTCCAGACTGTGGGAAATTAATTGCTGTTGTTTAAGTCACCCCATCTGTGGTATTTTGCTTTGGCAGCCCTAACAGACTAAAATATCTGACATATAGTAAGTGTTCAGATTCTGCCAGCTCTTGCTAATATCTATTATTTTCTAAGCCCCTTAGGGGTCTAGTACCTCTCTTGTTAGGTTCTCAAGATTAAAAGGCTGCTCTAGGATGGAATTAAGATGGCGAAGTAGTATGGGGACCCTGAACTTGTCTCGTCCTAAAAGGCTGCCCTATCTTCCATACTGACCTAACCCCAGGTATCACTTTTTACAGTTTTCTACTCTCTGAAGATATCTTTGATTCTGTATTCATTCCTTTAAATGGTCAGTATCATGTTTTTAGAGTCTCCATGTGGTAATTCCAATATCTGAATTCTCTGAGGATCTGCTTCTTGCTCATGGCAGTTAATTTTTTGAGGTGCTTGGTTACGTATGGTTCCTGGGCATTATGTTTGAAAATAAAATACTTTGAAGTTATGTTCTTCCAGAAAAATTAGTATTTGTGTGCAGGCATGTTATAAGTCCTGCTCAAGTTCATGTCTTGACTTTTTCTGGACTTACCAGGGAATCTGACTGGGCTATAATTCTACATGGGCTCTTTCTCAGTTTGAAAGAAGTCCCTGTTTATTGCAGGGATGATCCTTTAGAGCACAGCACAACCTCCAAACCCTTGTTCCAGAACTGGTGGATTTATCTGCCATGCAGTCCATAAAAATGTCAAATTCTACTCTCACTCTTGATCTTGGGAAATGTTTTTGGCCAAAAGCAGCTTCCTTTTTAGAGTAACTCTGTAGATTTTTGCTTTTTCCTTCAAATTTGGCCTAATAATTATTTTCAATAGCTTGCTATTTATTCCATATTTTTAAGAATATGTGGAAGCCAGACTGGAAAGGAAGGGCAGGGTTTTAGAAAGGTAACAAACACCTAAAGGAAAGGTAGAAGGGAGAGAGAGAGTTTGGCAGCTGGTTCAGACAGAGAGTTAATCAGCTCCATTGAGTTTTTCTTCAAGGGAGCTGTGGTTAGGAGGTAGGCTACAGGACTCTTTGTGTCTCACACACATGAAATAAGAAGAAAAAATGCCCCTGGGCTGCATTCAAGATGTCAAAGCAAGGACATGATGGGTCTTTGGGTGCAAAGTTCCAGATTTCCCTGGGTCTTCTGGTAGGAGCTGTGATCAGCTGTGCTGACAACAAAGGAGCCAAAAATCTGTGTATCATCTTTGTGAAGGGGATCAAAGGATGACTCAATAGACTTCCTGCTGCTGGTGTGGGTGACATGGCGATAGCCACAGTGAAGAAAGGCAAACTAGACCTCAGAAAGAAGGTACATTTTACAGTGGTAATTCAACAATGAAAGTCATACCAGAGAAAAGATGGTGTGTTTCTTTTTTTTTTTTTGAAAAGGATGTGGAGTTCATAGCAAACCATAAAGACAAAATGAAAGGTTCTGCTGTCGCAAAACCAGTCTCAAAGGAGTGTGTGGACTTGTGGCCCAGGATTGTATCCAATGCTGGCAGCATTGCATGACTCTTTGGTATATTTTTTTTAAAAAATTAAAAATGATTTGCTCCCCCAAAAATGGCCTTCCAAGAGTGAGAAAATCTACAGCCCAACAAACCAATTTTATGTTAATACTGACACCTGATATACACTCAGTAAATATTTGTAAAATGAGTAAATAAAGATAATAGACTGATTACACTTATTTAATGCTCCTCCCCCCCTCCATTATCATCAACTAAATGACAGTAAAGAAATGCATAACAGTAAATAAAATGGGAAAGTGGTTGATTACTTAACCAGAGTTTTCAATGAACTTCTGAAAGATGGAAAATGTTTGGTAGTTTCTTGACAAATGATACTTGGAGAAGCTTTACAAGGAATAGAAAACTATAGTGTGATGGAATCTGAACTTTCCAGTGGAAACTAGAGAGGCTCTAGTTGTGGAATTGGCATGTTCTGTCAGGATAGTTGTAAGTTCACTTCTGAAATAGCTGTTCAGTTTGTCCTGACTTTACTCTCCCTGTAGGAACAGAGTAATTAAAAGCCCTGAATTTACCAGTAGGGCTGAGTGGAGGCAGTTTTCTAAAGAAATTTAAAGAACTTCCTAAGGAGGTCCAAGGCTTCTAGTATAAGAGTTCTATCCCAGAGCAAAGTAACCCCCTCCCCACTCTTGACTCTTTAGTGGTTCTCCAAACTGTCTTCTTGCTCTCTATGTGAAAAGCCTAAATAAAGTTGGCCAACGAATACCTTTAACTCATCTGCATATACTAGTCAGGCCTACTGGAGAAACAGCACACAGCAGTAGAAACCCATGCAAGCGTGTATAAATCAATCTACTCTTTTATAAATATAAAAGGACAAATATATATCCCAGAAATATGAAGAAAATTAACAGTCTAAATGCAAAAGGGCAAGATGAACAAACAAACAAACAAACAAACAGAAAAGCTGGCAAAAACAGAGCCAGTTTGTGATAGAGAACCTATAACACTAATAAAACTTGGGTATGGGGGCGCCTGGTGGCTCATTCGGAGCCTGCTTGGGATTCTCTCTCTCTCTCTCTCTCTCTTCCTCTCTTTCCCCCTCCACCCACTTGAGAGCGTGCTCTCTCTTTCTCAAAATAAACAAACAAATAAACATTTTAAAAATTGGGTCTGTACTCTCTGAAAATTTCAAAATGATATTTTATTCATAAAACTACTATGGACTATGCCAGAAACTATGAAAAATAATCAGAAGACACAAAAACTTTTGAAAAAAAAATTATTTTTAAAAAGTCAGTAGAAGGACTGCAAGAAAGTCTCCCAGAATGAGAAGGAAAAAGATAAAGATGGAAAGATGGTATTTAGAGGCTCATTCCAAGAACTCCAACATTTGACAAACCTATATTTCTGAAAAAGAGAATTGAAGAATTAGGGTGGAGGAAATTATAAAAGAAAAGAAATGTTTGGGGACTGAAAACAAAGTTTTTGTTTTATTTATTTATTTAAATGCTAATTTACTTTGAGAGAGAGAGAGTGTGTGCGTGAGTAGGGTGAGAGGCATACAGAAAGAGAGGAGAGAAAGAGACGAGAGACAGAATTCCAATCAGGCTCCATGCTGTCAGCACCAAACACTCAGGACTCAAAGCTCCATCTAACAAACTGAGATCATGACCTGAGCCGAAATCAAAATATGGACACTCAACCAAATAAGCCACCCAGGTGCCCCTGAAAACAAAGTTTTAAATAGAAAATACCTATGAAGAATTGAGTAAGCTACATGTATATAATATATATATTATATATAATCTATATTATGTATAGAATATATAATATGTATATAATACAAAGTTATATATATAATTACATACACATATGTCCTCTTTATATTTCAATTTAC
This sequence comes from Panthera uncia, assembly GCF_023721935.1. Taxonomy (NCBI): domain Eukaryota; kingdom Metazoa; phylum Chordata; class Mammalia; order Carnivora; family Felidae; genus Panthera; species Panthera uncia. The sequence continues at coordinate 27,537,526 of NW_026057580.1, read as the reverse complement.
CAAGAAGAAAGATAAAATTCTAAAAGCCTCCACAAAGAAAATCCAGGTTCACTAACAGAGTAATGAGTATCCAGCTGGGATCTGTCTTCTAATTAGCAGCACTGGATATGAGCAAATAATAAAGAAATACGTTTATAAACTTCTGGGGGAAATGATTTTGGACTCAGTATTTTATGTCCAGTTAAATTTCAGTATTTCATGTCCAGTTAAATTATCAGACAATTATGAGGGCAAAGAATACATTTTCAGACATGCAAGACCTCAGAAGTTTACCTCCCAATCATCTTTTTTTGAGGACGTTACTTGAATATGTACTTTAGCAAAACAAGGAATAAAGTGAAAGATGTGGAAAGCATTAAAACAATGAAACTAAGCCATAGGAAAATCAAGACAAAGTTTGTCCAGATGGAAGCAGGAAATCAGAAGATTCCTGGGATAGTAATACAACAGATAGTAGTACGTACAAGGTGGGTAATCTACAGCATACAGTGGAAGGTTATGTTTCTTTTACCAGCAAGGCAAAAGGAAAGCAATTAGAAATAACAGTGAAAAGTAAGAGCCTTATGAGAAACAATGGTTTAGGGGCGCCTGGGTGGCTCAGTCGGTTAAGCGGCGGACTTCGGCTCAGGTCGTGATCTCGCGGTCTGTGAGTTCGAGCCCCGCGTCGGGCTCTGTGCTGACAGCTCAGAGCCTGGAGCCTGTTTCAGATTCTGTGTCTCCCTCTCTCCGACCCTCCCCTGTTCATGCTCTGTCTCTCTCTGTCTCAAAAATAAATAAATGTTTAAAAAATAAATTAAAAAAAAAAAAAGAAACAATGGTTTAGGGGTGCCTGGGTGGCTCAGTCGGTTGAGTGCTGATTCTTGGTTTCTGCCCAGGGCATGATCCCAGGGTTGTGGAATTGAGCCCTCTGTGGGGCTCTGCACTGACAGTGGAGCCTGCTTGGGATTCTCTCTCTTCCTCTCTCTCTCTGACCCTCCCCTGCTCAGGCACGCATGCTATCTCTCAAAATTAAGAAATAAACATTAAAAAAAAAAAAAAAAGATTCTCTCCTTCTCTCTCACTCACTTGCACTCTCTCTAAAAAAACAAAACAAAACAAAACAAAAAGAAAAAAAAAAACAGAATCACAATCCCCCCCCAAACAAAATAAAACAAGTTTAAATATAGTAAACTAAAATATGGAATGATTTGAATATATGATTGAATGTGAGAAGAGGAAATATTTTATCAATGTGTGGAATATCATTTTTTGATTGGTGCATGGTAATGATTTTGGACTTATAAAGATGTATATCATCTAGTTTACTATTTAGTAAACAGTGTTCACATCATTACCATAATGTAAATGCTGTCTTTTGCGGGGAGGGGTTCAATTTTTAAGATCATTCCTTACAAAACACAGAAACCTCAATTGGTTACAAAGCAGAATTAATTATTGGATTAAATTAACACATTTAATTAAATTAATTATTTTAATTCCTATACACTTGGAAGGGCAAAATCAGAGGCCAGATGGAGTAAAATGCAAGAATAGCTCATTGAGTAGGGAGCCAGTATATATTTTCTAAACTGATGGAATGAGAAGTCAATATTTCAGAATATAATGTTAATTATAAATGTAACCATTTGAAGGAAAACAGCAACAAGAAGTCATTACTTATATAATATTTACTGTGTGCTAAACACAGTTCTTTACATATGTATTAACTCATTTAATTTCCACAGCAATTACATGAAGTACTCAGATTTTATTTGGGAGTCAGTAAAACAGAGGCAACAGAGGGTTAAGTAACTTACCCATGTTTACCTAGTAATGGTGGATCAATAATGGAAATAAAGCAACAACTTAATTTGGCAGAAGGTATGGATGGGAAAATTAGTATGATAAGTAATTTGTATTAGGGGTCAAGATGTAGTGCATATTAAACAAAGATGATAAATCTCGAAGTAATGAACTATTTAGAGTTATGGAGCTATAAAGATAATTATTAGAAGGACTGGGGGCAGAGCAGCAGAGTATTTTCTGTTTTAAACATTTACTTAATAAGTGCATAATAAGTTTTTCTTTAAATTTAAACTCATCGCTTCCTCCCAAACTTCCCACTCAGTCACATTTAATAAAATGTCTCATAACTGAAAGACAGCTTCCTCTCAACTTAAGTATTAAACTATGGTCATACTTGGGAAGATTGCAAATAACAAAATAGAGCTCTTTTGTAAATGGCCTCTTCTGCCATGTGTCTGCATAGAATTCATTTTATGTTCATAAGAGATGACATTAAAAATATAGTACAAAGCTATGAAAGTGTGTCATCATATCACAGCAGTTATAAAGGTAGCACAGAGAAGATCTCATAGCCTTAGAAAGTTAAGATGATGGAGGCATTATAGCAAGAGCCATACAGTAAAACTACTAAAGAGTTAAAGATGCCAAATGAAAGAGAAACCAAAGCAGTCATCACAGAGTTGTAGAAAGAAAGAGAATGTTTATTCACCCTCTTTTTCAACCAATATTTCTTTATTTATATGTTCTTAATATTGATCAGATGTCAAGTGGTGGGCTTATAAAAAATTAAAAATACAACTTGTTCTTAGCTTACAGTCTAGCAGAGAATATGAAGGATGTGTGTATACATACCTTTTTTATATGAGGGAAATTGATAAGTACCATCAGGTGGTAAAAATTGGGTATGATATCAAAAGTAAGGGAAAGATGATCCAGGAGATAATAAAGAGAGCAATTTAGCAGCTGTGTTTGCATTATGTGCTCCATGACACTCAGAAATCAAGGTAAGGTCTATCACTGGGGTGGACAAATATGAGTTATGAGATAAGAAAATATTATGTGATGCTGCTAATAAACCAACCACGTGCAAAAGTAACATGTATTCTTGGCAAAAGACTCTATTTCCTCCCATTCTTTTTCTAGGACAGGCTAGTTACCCACAACTCTGCTGGAGACGTGGCTTACCCAAAGCAGGGATACTATAAAAAGAACAAGGTAGGAGAAAAAAATACTACTCTTTGGCAAAATTACTAGATTAGTAATTAGTAGACTAATACTAGATTCTGTATTAAGGGAAAGATTTGTTGTTTTCATGATTTTCATCTCAAGGTATTCAATTTTCCCTCTTCTCCATTGTGCGTAGGGTTTGATAGCCTGTAGTGCCCACAAACCTCCCACCCTCACTTTCTTTTCTCATTCTCTAGCTCAGTTAGTTTGTCAGAATCAGAAGGACTTTGAGTCAGAGAATGGGGAAAAGGACGTAGGATGGTGAGACTGGGGAGGGAGAAGGTGGGAAGGGGTGAAGGACTGTACAAGGATCTTAAGGGAGGAGAGGAAGAGAGAGAGAGACCATGAGAAGGTAGCCTTAGTGCCCATCTGCAATAGACTCAGGATGATCTGACTAGTAAGAACTCGACTCCTTGCAGGTTTTTGCTCACTTATCTGTAAGATTTCCTTTCTGGTAATGGCTCAACTTTCTTTACCTTTCAAACGTGGTTAAAGCTTTCATATTTTATGGTGCAATTAGTTGCATTCAATATTTCAGAGGATTTTGGAAATTGTAAGTGTGGACTTTAAGTGTGGAGGGCAGTGTCTGCTCTCACTGCATGGATTGTTTAATTTATACCCTGCTGTTCTTAGGGTGACAAAAGCTATTGAGCATACCCTCCACATTTTGCACTTTATAGAAAGGCAGAACTGAAATTCATCAGAGCATGTTAAGAATTGTTGTCCAAAGATATTTTGAGTTTCAATTAAGCAGCTGTCTTATGATATAGAAGCTTGGCTTTGAAACAATAAAAAGAAGTGGTGTGGTGTGAAAGCCAAAAAGTATATCTAGGTAAGGTAGCTCCGCCGAGTTAAAACTGATTAGTAGAGTAGCCCTATGGGTTTTGAGTAGCCCTATGGACTTTCTAATATCGTATATTCGGTCAGTTACTCATTGTATTTACTCCTTTCTCTAAATTACAATTTAAATAGCTGAAGACAGTTAACAATAATTACCAAATTCAATAATTATGAATATATTTACTTTGATGTTGTCAATTCTGGCCATTTATCTGTTCAAACAGCCAAGTCCCCTTTTATTTCTGTTATTATCTCTCACAGATAGATTTCTACATTTCCTAGTAGGACTCTGGCTATCTCATGGTTTTATAAAATACAGCCATAATCAAGATACATAGTTTTACTTTAATTTACAAGTTTGTATCCATTTAACATTTATTTTAGTTTTAAAATAAAATTACAACAAAAGCCAACTTAATACATATACTTATATTTTCGTGGGCATATTTCTCACTTATTCATTAATTTATTCATTTAAACACTGTGTCAGGTATCATGCTAAATTCTATGAGTTGTCACATTTGCTAATTTTTAAAAATTAGCTCAAAGCCCCTCTCAATCTGTATTTTAATAACAATCTCAGGGCGTCTGGGTGGCTCAGTCGGTTGAGAGTCCAACTTCAGGTCAGGTCATGATCTCGCGGTTCGTGGATTTGAGCCCTGCATTGGGCTCTGTGTTGACAGCTCAGAGCCAGGAGCCTGCTTCCGATTCTGTGTCTCCCTCTCTCTCTCTGTCCCTCCCCCACTTGTTCTCTCTCTCTCTCTCACTCTCCCTCTTTCAAAAATAAACATTAAAAAATATTTAAAAAAAGAACAATCTCACCTATGAGGTAGGTAGGAGTGGACAGGCAATTCACCACGAGCCTTGAGCATCCATGTACATTCTTGCTGGGTATGCCAGAAATGCAAGGCTCTTTCTGTTCCTTCCCTGGGACATTTCTCAGGGTTGTGTTTGCAGTGAGTAACCCTGAAGAATGAGGTAATGTCTCCCCCAGACAAAGAGTAGGTTTGCTTACTGCTTACTATAAAAGTGATGAATTCCTTATGCTCAGTATTCCTCAGCCTCAGTGGAAACTCACTGCATGCATAGCATCCACCCAGAGCTCATGCAGCTTACTGTGCTGTAAAGAACAAAGTCCTTTCTTTCTAATCCATTAGTCTTGTGTTTTGGGCCAGGATCCACAAAACAGTAACATACTAACTTATTAGTTTGTAAGAAGAGTAAAAACAAATTTTGCAAATCACACTCTAGGTCCTCAAAACCAGACACCATTGCTTGGACTACTCAATTATGGATGAGCTTTAAGGAAAGGGCAACCAGGTTGTAATGATTTATTCAGTGCCTTCTACGTCTGAGGTGCTGAAATAAGCACAAACAGTTGCTATTATCCCTAGTTTAGAGATGAAGAAACTAAGACTCATAGAGTTTAATAACCTTCCAGATCAGGGGCACCTGGGTGGCTCAGTTGGTTAAGCATCTGACTCTCCGTTTCAGTTCAGGTCATGATTTCACAGTTTGTGAGTTTGAGCCCCGCATCAGGCTCTGCACTGACAGTGTGGAGGGACCCTACTTGGGATTCTCTCCCTCTCCTCTGTCTCTGCCCCTCCCCCAGGTTTTTCTCTCTGTGTATCTCTTTCTCAAAATAAATAAATAAACTTTAAAAAATTAAAATGAAATAAACTTCCAGTTTAAATAGCTTATTAGTAATGAAGCAAGGCTCCAAATGCAAGACTTTGTAACTCTAAAATCCAGGTATATGCCATATATTTAGAAGAGAAAAGATATTGCAACATTATTAATTGCATCAATGTCCTATTTGAGATTTGGTAAGTTACAACTACAGAAATTATTTTGCAATCTCAGCTTGAGATAATTAAACCAAAAGAATAAAGAATCTTTAAAAAAAAAAACACCTTTGTTAATTGGCTTAAAACACTTAACTCTCAATTGCATTCAATCTAGTACCTGTTTTAGTGGACATGAAAAGGTTTTATACCTATAATTACAAAATACCGAGTGGAACCTAAATGTTCAAAAGCATACAAATTGAGAGCATAGCTGAAACTTATTAAAGTGCTCTCCTCATGCTCACTCGGAAAAAAACATTCCAAAATTTTGGCATCAGAAGTTAAGGATGTCCTCCTGAACTTTCTCTGGAGGTTGGGCTCCAAATCTGTGGTTACCATGGCAGTGGAAAACACGTTCACCACTTTTCATTGTGAAGCTTTAGCTATCTTACTCTCCCAGCAGACAATGGGTTCTGACAAGGTTAGATTCAGGTCTTACTTATTTTTCTAATATTATTAGTTTGTGCTATACCAGATTTCTTTTCTTTTCTTTCCTTCCCCTTCCATTTCTTCTTGCTTTCTTTTTTTAAAAGAATGTAATACAGTGTTCTTCAAAGGCCAAAAAAGCACAATAGGAAGATCCCTTAATTAAACACAAGCCTTCATTTTGTATTCGTTGCGTCATTGTTTTCATTTTCTGTGATTCCAAAGGAATTTTAAGTAGAAGGCTATAAGACAAAAATTTTATAAGTTAATGTTACTAAAAAATACTATAATATTGTGTAACAACTAATAACTGCTCCAATCCCTATAAGGGGAATTATTCTACCTAATTCCCCTTACATTTGTCACTCTAAAATTTCAGTTTAGTGATAGCACAGGGAAATAGTTACAATTTTTAAAAGTAATGAACTACATATGCAATAAGACAAAATGTTTACCAAGTCAAAGTCATTTTATGCTTCATGTAGTTAACACCACTATTTGGGGCAGATAATTTTATGAATTCAAAATAAATAAGCATTCTTTATTTTTCATTTAAGACAGGGAATTCTTTATTCAAATTCATCAGAGAAATGGACAGCTTGGATCTATAACAAAGTGTTGTGTTTTAAAGCATAGGTCAGTAATTGGATATGAGAATATACACTGCTACATAAAAATTAACTGTTCAGAGCACAACTTCCCAATATTCAAAACAGAATAAGCTTCCCTGTAACAGCAGCACCTTGTGACATTGTTAATTTTAGTATTCCTCTCCTTCTTCTACACCATTTCCTTCAACAGAATCCACACCAACCTTCTCATAATCCTTCTCAAGGGCAGCCATGTCCTCACGGGCCTCAGAAAACTCTCCTTCCTCCATGCCCTCACCCACATACCAGTGAACAAAGGCATGCTTGGCATATATTAGGTCAAACTTCTGGTCTAGGGGAGTCCAGGCCTCAGCAAGGGCTGTGGTGTTGTTCAGCACGTACACAACTCACTTTACTTTGGCCAGGTCTCTATCAGGTACCACAGTGGGCGGCTGGTAATTAATGCCAACTTTGAAGTCAATGGGTCACCAGTCCACAAACTGGGTGGTACTCTTGGTCTTGATAGTGGCAATGTCAGCATTGACATCTTTGGGAACCACATCACCACAGTACCACAGGCAGCAAGCCACGTATTTATCATAGCAAGGGTCACGTTTCACCATTTGGTTGGCTGGTTCAAAGCATGTCTTGGTGGTGGTGATCTCTGCTACAGAAAGCTGTTCATGGTAGGCTTTCTCAGCCGAGATGACAGGGGCATATGTGGCCAGAGGGAAGTAGATGCGGGGATAGGGCACCAGGTTGGTCTGGAATTCTGTCAGATCAACATTCAGGGCTCCATCAAATCTGAGGGAAGCAGTGATGGAGGACACAATTTGGCTTACCAGCCTATTCAGGTTAGTGTATTTTGGGCATTCAATATCAAGGTTTATTCGACAGACGTCATAGATGTGGCCCCATTATCTGACATGAATCAGAGTGCTCCAAGGTGGTGTGGGTAGTGAGAACGGAGTTGTAGGGCTCAACAACAACAGTGGAAACATGGGGGGGCTGGGTAAATGGAGAACCCCAGCTTGGACTTCTTGCCATAATTGACAGAGAGATGTTCCATCAGCAGGGAGGTGAACCTAGAACCAGTTCCCCCTCCAAAGCTGTGGAAAACCCAGAAGCTCTAGGACCTGTGCACTGGTTGCCAAGTTTCTGAACTCGATCCAAGACAAGGTCAATGATCTCCTTGCCAATGGTGCAGGGCCCTCAGGCATAGTTATCGGCAGCATCTTCCTTGCCTGTGATGAGCTGCTCAGAATGGAAGAGCTGGCGGTAGTTGCCAGTGCAAACTTCATCAATGGCTGTGGGTTCCAGGTCTACAAACACTGCCATGGACACATGCTTGCTAGCATCTGTCTCACTGAAGAAGGTGTTGAAAGAGTCATCTCCTCTCCCAATGGTCCTGTCACTTGGCATCTGACCATTGGGCTGGATGCCATGTTACAAGCAATAGAGCTCCCAGCAGGCATTGCCAATCTCGATGCCAGCCTGGCCAGCGTGGATTGAGATGCATTCATGCATAGTTGCTGCTTTGCAGCTGCTGAGCAGATAGCAGAGGGGAAGAAGAGAGGTTGTTGCTTCTTACAGCACAACTCAGGCAATCAGTGTAAGAGAAACTGCCTCTTTTTTTTTTTTTTTTTTTAAGTCACCTCTAAACCGAACATGAGGTCTGAACTCACGATTCCTAGATTAAGAGTTGAATGTTCTTCTGATTGAGCCAGCCAGGTGCCCCTAAATAAGCTTCTTACCAGATTTATAAAATCATATTTGAAAGCAGTGTATCTGGAGAGTAGGAATCTTTAACCAACATTTCCAAAAAAAATGTTAAGACAGCAAACTCATGTTCAGGTATTAGTTTTTTGTTTGTTTACTTCTTAAAACAAGTAAGCAAATATTTGAACCACGCTGCTGATTGCAATATAAAAATATAATATATATATTCCTAAATAAATTATATGTACATATTATTTTTTATACTATGTCTTATGTTACATATATGTATATACATCTATGTGTATATACAAATGCATTTTCTCCTTATAATGCCTATGTTTTATATGATTAAGATAAATCAAATCAAAAGTAATAACACAGTTATTGTGTACTCCTTTTACAATTGGATTGATTTTTTGTATAAACTTATATTGCAGTATAAAAGTTAACCTATTAGGTAAAGAGCACTTAGCACATTATGGCTATTAATATTAAAACAAAAAATATTTCGGGGCTCCTGGATGGCTCAGTCAGTTAAGTGTCCAACTTTGGCTTACGTCATGGTCTCACAATTTGTAAGTTTGAGCCCCACGTCTGACTCTGCTGACAGCTCAGAGCCTGGATCCTGCTTCAAATTCTCTCTCTCTCTCTCTCTCCTTCCAAAATAAATAAACATAAAATTATTTTTAATAAAACAAAATAAAAAAATATTTCATGTATTTAATTTATGCTTACCATCAGATTCTTTTCAGTATTATTGGGATACCTTTGTGGGCATTGGCCTCAAGATGACATCCAATCTGCTTTACTTCAATTATTTTTTTTCTTCAACTTCTTTTTAAATGATTTTCATCTTAAATTTTCATTATTAAATTTTCTTAAATTTTCAAAATCACTTAATAATAGCAAACTGGAGTTAGGATTTTTCCAATAGTTTTTATCTATGGAGACCATAACAAATAAGTAAGTACATTTAATCACCACAAATCATAACTCAGTTAAAGGAGGGCTAGTTGGAAAATTTGCTTTATACTTGACCCCCAAGTTAAAAAATATCAAGCTCAGGGTGCCTGGGTGGCTCAGTTGGTTAAGTGCCCAACCATTGATTTCAGCTGAAGTCATGATCTCATAGTGGTGAGTGGTGGCAGAGAGTGGAGCCTGCTTGGGATTCTCTCTCTCTCTCTCTCTCTCTCTCTCTCTCTGTCTCTCTCTATGTCACTTCCCTGCTTGTGCTCTCTCTCAAAATAAATAAATAAACTTAAAAAAAAAATACTGAGCTCATGGGATGCCTGGCTGGCTCAGTCAATAGAACATATAACTCTTGACCTCAAATCCATGAGTTTGAGCAAGGCACAGGGTGTAGAGATTACTTAAAAATAAAAAAAATCTTAAAAAAAATATTGAGTTAATTTTAAGGTGACTGAAGATTGGAGTACTTGCTATTCTGGGCAGTATTACTGGTATTTGGTGGCAACACATTTGTGGAAAATGAGTAGCTTGATTGCGGAAACAGAAGTGTGGTTGTCAAGCCTTGGCTTCCCCATGGAGGAGGATGTGAATTTCTTAAGAGTGATATAATCCATGAAGTGTATTCTTCTTGATAGGAAAGGACTTTATCAGCCAAGAATACTAACTGCTAATGGTGATGGGTCTGGGTAGAGTTATTGGGACTTGAGACTTTTCAAAATTCATTCTTCTATCAGAGCCTAGGTTCAGTCAGGGTCTTGGCAGACCAAATTAAGGAAGGTTGGGTCCCAAGCCCAGGTAGATTCAGAGGTTAGAAAAATCCTGGCAGCGCCTTGGTGGTTCATTCAGTTAAGTGTCTGACTCTTGATTTCGGCTCAAGTCATGATGAGATTAAGCCCCATGTTGGGCTCTGTGCTGACAGTGCAGATCCTGCTTGGGATTCTCTATTCTCTCTCTCTCTGTCCCTCTCTCTCTGCCCATCTCCCCACTTGTGCTTGCACTCTCTCTTTCAAAATAAATAAATCAAATTAAGAAAAACTTAAATGAGAAAGATACTTAACCAATACCAAAATCCTCTTATCATAGAGGTGATGATTTTTTAAAATCAGTCTGTGAAGTTATTGCAATTCTTATTGTACTTCCAATGGAACCTGAAAAACCCAGTCTAAAACTCAAATGGAAAAAGCCAAGAAGAACCAGGACAATTTTGAAGAATATGGAGGAGTACCCTTACCATTTATCGAGTCTTATAAGATATCTGTAATAATTATGGGGTGCCTGGGTGGCTCAGTTGGTTAAGCGTCCGACTTTGGCTCAGCTCCTGATCTTGCAGTTTGTGAGTTAGAGCCCCGCATCAGACTCTGTGCTGACAGTTCAAAGCCTGGAGCCTACTTTGGATTTTGTGTCTCCTCCTCTCTCTGCCCCTCCCCTGCTCACGCTCTGTCTCTCTCTCAAAAATAAATAAACATTAAAAAAAAAGAAATCTAGAATAATTAAAACATGTCCTTGTTACAATCAATTAGATAAGCAAAAGACCAATAAAAAAGAAATAAGAATCTAAAAACAGACCTGTGCATACATGGATTTTGATTTATGACAGAGGAGGTATTATTAATCCGTGGGGGAAAGGTGGACTACTCAATAAATGATGCTGGAACAATTGACCCTCCATACAGGGGTATAAAAGAATATTTGGCTAACTCCACCCCCAAAAAGCAAACTCAGATGGAATAGATGGTGAATATGGAAAAGGAATGCTAGCATATTTATCTGAATATTTTAGCCACTGTCTACTTGAAGAACAAGTTTAGTTTAGGGGGATTGTATATATTATGGCCCTGGGACTTCTTTCTGTGTATTGTTATTTTTCATCCTTCAAACAGTGGAATAATGGCTAAAGAAAGGTTAGGAAGCAGGATTTCCAAGAAGGATTAAAAATTAACTTTAAGGTTCCGGAAGATGGCGGCGTAGGAGGACGCGGGGCTCACAACGCGTCCTGCCGATCACTTAGATTCCACCTACACCTGCCTAAAGAACCCAGAAAACCGCCAGAGGATTAGCAGAAGGGAGTCTCCGGAGTCAAGCGCAGACTAGAGGCCCACGGAAGAGGGTAGGAAGGGCGGCGAGGCGGTGCGCGCTCCACGGACTGGCGGGAGGGAGCCGGGGCGGAGGGGCGGCTCGCCGGCCAAGCAGAGCCCCCGAGTCTGGCTGGCAAAAGCGGAGGGGCCGGACGGACTGTGTTCCGACAGCAAGCGCGACTTAGCGTCTGGGAGGTCATAAGTTAACAGCTCTGCTCGGAAAGGGGAAGGCTGGAGGACAAAGGGAGGGAGAGCTGCTGAGCCCCCGGACGGCAGAGCTCAGCTTGGCGGGGAACAAAGGCGCTCGCCAGCGCCATCTCCCCCGCCCATCCCCCAGCCAAAATCCCAAAGGGAACCAGTTCCTGCCAGGGAACTTGCTCGCTCCGCGCAAACACCCAACTCTGTGCTTCTGCAGAGCCAAACCTCCGGCAGCGGATCTGACTCCCTCCCGCTGCCACAGGGCTCCTCCTGGAGTGGATCACCTAAGGAGAAGCGAGCTAAGCCTGCCCCTCCACCCCCCGTGCACCTTGCCTACCCACCCCAGCTAATACGCCAGATCCCCAGCAACACAAGCCTGGCAGTGTGCAAGTAGCCCAGACGGGACACGCCACCCCACAGTGAATCCCGCCCCTAGGAGAGGGGAAGAGAAGGCACACACCAGTCTGACTGTGGCCCCAGCAGTGGGCTGGGGGCAGACATCGGGTCGGACTGCGGCCCCGCCCACTAACTCCAGTTATACACCACAGCACAGGGGAAGTGCACTGCAGGTCCTCACCACGCAAGGGACTCTCCAAAATGACCAAACGGAAGAATTCCCCTCAGAAGAATCTCCAGGAAATAACAACAGCTAATGAACTGATCAAAAAGGATTTAAATAATATAACAGAAAGTGAATTTAGAATAATAGTCATAAAATTAATCGCTGGGCTTGAAAACAGTATACAGGACAGCAGAGAATCTCTTGCCACAAAGATCGAGGGACTAAGGAACAGTCACGAGGAGTTGAAAAACGCTTTAAACGAAATGCAAAACAAAATGGAATCCACGATGGCTCGGCTTGAAGAGGCAGAGGAGAGAATAGGTGAACTAGAAGATAAAGTTATGGGGAAAGAGGAAGCTGAAAGAAAGAGAGATAAAAAAATCCAGGAGTATGAGGGGAAAATTAGAGAACTAAGTGATACACTAAAAAAAATAATATACACATAATTGGTATCCCAGAGGAGGAAGAGAGAGGGAAAGGTGCTGAAGGGGTACTTGAACAAATTATAGCTGAGAACTTCCCTGAACTGGGGAAGGAAAAAGGCATTGAAATCCAAGAGGCACAGAGAACTCCCTTCAGACGTAACTTGAATCGATCTTCTGCACGACATATCATAGTGAAACTGGCAAAATACAAGGATAAAGAGAAAATTCTGAAAGCAGCAAGGGATAAACGTGCCCTCACTTATAAAGGGAGACCTATAAGACTCGTGACTGATCTCTCCTTTGAAACTTGGCAGGCCAGAAAGGCTTGGCACGATATCTACAGTGTGCTAAACAGAAAAAATATGCAGCCGAGAATCCTTTATCCAGCAAGTCTGTCATTTAGAATAGAAGGAGAGATAAAGGTCTTCCCAAACAAACAAAAACTGAAGGAATTTGTCACCACGAAACCAGCCCTACAAGAGATCCTAAGGGGGATCCTGTGAGACAAAGTACCAGAGACATCACTACAAGCATAAAACATACAGACATCACAATGACTCTAAACCCATATCTTTCTATAATAACACTGAATGTAAATGGATTAAATGCGCCAACTAAAAGACATAGGGTATCAGAATGGATAAAAAAACAAGACCCATCTATTTGCTGTCTACAAGAGACTCATTTTAGATCTGAGGACACCTTTAGATTGAGAGTGAGGAGATGGAGAACTATCTATCATGCTCCTGGAAGCCAAAAGAAAGCTGGAGTAGCCATACTTATATCAGACAAACTAGACTTTAAATTAAAGGCTGTAACAAGAGATGAAGAAGGGCATTATATAATAATCACAGGGTCTATCCACCAGGAAGAGCTAACTATTATAAATGTCTATGCGCCAAATACCCGAGCCCCCAGATATATAAAACAATTACTCATAAACATAAGCAACCTTATTGATAAGAATGTGGTCATTGCAGGGGACTTTAACACCCCACTTACAGAAATGGATAGATCATCTAGACACACAGTCAATAAAGAAACAAGGGCCCTGAATGATACATTGGATCAGATGGACTTGACAGATATATTTAGAACTCTGCATCCCAAAGCAACAGAATATACTTTCTTCTCGAGTGCACATGGAACATTCTCCAAGATAGATCATATACTGGGTCACAAAACAGCCCTTCATAAGTTTACAAGAATTGAAATTATACCATGCATACTTTCAGACCACAATGCTATGAAGCTTGAAATCAACCACAGGAAAAAGTCTGGAAAACCTCCAAAAGCATGGAGGTTAAAGAACACCCTACTAACGAATGAGTGGGTCAACCAGGCCATTAGAGAAGAAATTAAAATATACATGGAAACAAACGAAAATGAAAATACAACAATCCAAACGCTTTGGGATGCAGCAAAGGCAGTCCTGAGAGGAAAATACATTGCAATCCAGGCCTATCTCAAGAAACAAGAAAAATCCCAAATACAAAATCTAACAGCACACCTAAAGGAAATAGAAGCAGAACAGCAAAGGCAGCCTAAACCCAGCAGAAGAAGAGAAATAATAAAGATCAGAGCAGAAATAAACAATATAGAATCTAAAAAAACCGTAGAGCAGATCAACGAAACCAAGAGTTGGTTTTTTGAAAAAATAAACAAAATTGACAAACCTCTAGCCAGGCTTCTCAAAAAGAAAAGGGAGATGACCCAAATAGATAAAATCATGAATGAAAATGGAATGATTACAACCAATCCCTCAGAGATACAAACAATTATCAGGGAATACTATGAAAAATTATATGCCAGCAAATTGGACAACCTGGAAGAAATGGACAAATTTCTAAACACCCACACTCTTCCAAAACTCAATCAGGAGGAAATAGAAAGCTTGAACAGACCCATAACCAGCGAAGAAATTGAATCGGTTATCAAAAATCTCCCAACAAATAAGAGTCCAGGACCAGATGGCTTCCCAGGGGAGTTCTACCAGACGTTTAAAGCAGAGATAATACCTATCCTTCTCAAGCTATTCCAAGAAATAGAAAGGGAAGGAAAACTTCCAGACTCATTCTATGAAGCCAGTATTACTTTGATTCCTAAACCAGACAGAGACCCAGTAAAAAAAGAGAACTACAGGCCAATATCCCTGATGAATATGGATGCAAAAATTCTTAATAAGATACTAGCAAATCGAATTCAACAGCATATAAAAAGAATTATTCACCATGATCAAGTGGGATTCATTCCTGGGATGCAGGGCTGGTTCAACATTCGCAAATCGATCAACGTGATACATCACATTAACAAAAAAAAAGAGAAGAACCATATGATCCTGTCAATCGATGCAGAAAAGGCCTTTGACAAAATCCAGCACCCTTTCTTAATAAAAACCCTTGAGAAAGTCGGGATAGAAGGAACATACTTAAAGATCATAAAGGTCATTTATGAAAAGCCCACAGCTAACATCATCCTCAACGGGGAAAAACTGAGAGCTTTTTCCCTGAGATCAGGAACACAACAGGGATGCCCACTGTCACCGCTGTTGTTTAATATAGTGCTGGAAGTTCTAGCATCAGCAATCAGACAACAAAAGGAAATCAAAGGCATCAAAATTGGCAAAGACGAAGTCAAGCTTTCGCTTTTTGCAGATGACATGATATTATACATGGAAAATCCGATAGACTCCACCAAAAGTCTGCTAGAACTGATACATGAATTCAGCAAAGTTGCAGGATACAAAATCAATGTGCAGAAATCAGTTGCATTCTTATACACTAACAATGAAGCAACAGAAAGACAAATGAAGAAACTGATCCCATTCACAATTGCACCAAGAAGCATAAAATACCTAGGAATAAATCTAACCAAAGATGTAAAAGATCTGTATGCTGAAAACTATAGAAAGCTTATGCAGGTAATTGAAGAAGATATAAAGAAATGGAAAGACATTCCATGCTCATGGATTGGAAGAATAAATATTGTCAAAATGTCAATACTACCCAAAGCTATCTACACATTCAATGCAATCCCAATCAAAATTGCACCAGCATTCTTCTCGAAACGAGAACAAGCAATCCTAAAATTCATATGGAACCACAAAAGGCCCCGAATAGCCAAAGTAATTTTGAAGAAGAAGACCAAATCAGGAGGCATCACAATCCCAGACTTTAGCCTCTACTACAAAGCTGTCATCATCAAGACAGCATGGTATTGGCATAAAAACAGACACATAGACCAATGGAATAGAATAGAAACCCCAGAACTAGACCCACAAACGTATGGCCAACTCATCTTTGACAAAGCAGGAAAGAACATCCAATGGAAAAAAGACAGTCTCTTTAACAAATGGTGCTGGGAGAACTGGACAGCAACATGCAGAAGGTTGAAATTAGACCACTTTCTCACACCATTCACAAAAATAAACTCAAAATGGATAAAGGACCTGAATGTGAGACAGGAAACCATCAAAACCTTAGAGGAGAAAGCAGGAAAAGACCTCTCTGACCTCAGCCGTAGCGATCTCTTACTCGGCACATCCCCAAAGGCAAGGGAATTAAAAGCAAAAGTGAATTACTGGGACCTTATGAAGATAAAAAGCTTCTGCACAGCAAAGGAAACAACCAACAAAACTAAAAGGCAACCAACGGAATGGGAAAAGATATTTGCAAATGACACATCGGACAAAGGGCTAGTATCCAAAATCTATAAAGAGCTCATCAAACTCCACACCCGAAAAATAAATAACCCAGTGAAGAAATGGGCAGAAAACATGAATAGACACTTCTCTAAAGAAGACATCCGGATGGCCAACAGGCACATGAAAAGATGCTCAACGTCGCTCCTTATCAGGGAAACACAAATCAAAACCACACTCAGATATCACCTCACACCAGTCAGAGTGGCCAAAATGAAGAAATCAGGAGACTATAGATGCTGGAGAGGATGTGGAGAAACGGGAACCCTCTTGCACTGTTGGTGGGAATGCAAATTGGTGCAGCCACTCTGGAAAGCAGTGTGGAGGTTCCTCAGAAAATTAAAAATAGACCTACCCTATGACCCAGCAATAGCACTGCTAGGAATTTATCCAAGGGATACAGGAGTACTGATGCATAGGGGCACCTGTACCCCAATGTTTATAGCGGCACTCTCAACAATAGCCAAATTATGGAAAGAGCCTAAATGTCCATCAACTGATGAATGGATAAAGAAATTGTGGTTTATATACACAATGGAATACTACGTGGCAATGAGAAAAAATGAAATATGGCCTTTTGTAGCAACATGGATGGAACTGGAGAGTGTGATGCTAAGTGAAATAAGCCATACAGAGAAAGACAGATACCATATGGTTTCACTCTTATGTGGATCCTGAGAAACATAACAGAAACCCATGGGGGAGGGGAAGGAAAAAAAAAAAAAAAAAAAGAGGGTAGAGTGGGAGAGAGCCAAAGCATAAGAGACTGTTAAAAACTGAGAACAAATTGAGGGTTGATGGGGGGTGGGAGGGAGGGCAGGGTGGGTGATGGGTATTGAGGAGGGCACCTTTTGGGATGAGCACTGGGTGTTGTATGGAAACCAATTTGACAGTAAATTTCATATATTAAAAAATAAAAAATAAAAAAAATAAAAAAAAATAAAAAAAAATAAAAAAAAAAAAAGAAAACATTAGGCTAAGGGAAACAATCCAGATATAAAAGTCTTCATATTATATGATTATATTCTTATGAAATGTCAGAATAGACAAGCCATAGAGATAGAGAGAGAGAGAGAAAGAGAGAGAGAGAGAGAGAGATTAGAGGACTGCAGAGGCAGTGGGGGAGGAGGAAATGGGGACTGACTTCTAATGGATACCGAAAATTCTGTGTGTGTGTGTGTGTGTCTTGTTTTTTTTTTTTTTTTTTTTTTTTACTAATACAAATGTTCTGGAAATAAAAAAAAAATTAACTTTAAAATAATCAAATCGCACATTAAAAAAAAATTGAAACATTAGTTTAACTGAGATTAGTTAACTAAGATGTAATTAGTAACTGGTAAATTTCCAGAGTATTTGCCTTGTTTATAAATAGAAGAATCCCAGTTTAGGGGCACCTGGGTGGCTCGGTTGGTTAAGCTCTGATTTTGGTTTAGGTCATGGTCTCGCGGTTCCAGAGTTCGAGCCCCGTGTCAGGCTCTCTGCTGTCAGCGTAGAGCCTGCTTTTGATCCTCTGTTTCCCTCTCTTTATGCCCCTTCCCCGCTCATTCTCAGTCTCTCTCCTCTCTCTCAAAAATAAATAAACATTTAAAAAATTAAAAAAAGAAAACCCCAGTTTAGGGGATTAATTTAGGCAAAAAGGGGTACTTGTCGGCTTTTGTAAACAGACCCTAACAATATCAGCAATACAACTAGCATCAGAGGTATCTGGAACCAGAGACTCAACTGACATTAGGGTCTCCTTCCTACCCTTTCTTCCTTTTTCTTCTCTCCCTAATTCATTTGTTTTTCCCTTGTTTTTGATCTCCACACCATCCCAAAGATTGACTTTCTTCTAAGGGCCGGGAAAATAGTTCTTAGCTCTTGGGCTCACGTCCTCAGAGATAAAGGGATTCTCTTTGAATAGCTCCAATTCCAGAAGTTGTTTCTCTCTCATTCGGTCATACCAGATTCTTCCTTTTGGAAGAAATAGTTTTCCTTCTCTTTACTTCTATAGTACTTCATCTGTTCTTCTAAGACACTTTATCATTCTGCCCTCTACTGCCTCCCTAGAGAGCTTATCTTTCTTAGTAGACTGTAAATTCCAAGAGGATGGTGATTATGATTAGGTCTTGTTCTTTGTTTTGTTTTGTTTTCTAGTTATTATAATATATAACACTAACAGTAGTTAAGAGGCTTAAGAATATTTCTTTTTTTTTTTTTTTCACTGTTCAAAGTTTATTTGGTATTTTAGTTGGTTGGTATGACACTTAGATAGTTGGTTGCATTGTTTATACGTAGATCTTTCTTTTTACATTATATGGCAATGTACACTATGTTCTGACTTATATAGGACACAAAATAAGATCCTTTAGAACAGTTATGCACAATACATGCAATACTGAATTTATACATTGGATCCCAGGAGGTGACTGGCTGGAGAAAAAAAAAAAAAGATTGGTCTAGGCATGTTGGGTGAAGGAACCAGAAGTAATACAACACACAGTAAATACACGTCTGGTTTGAATAGCAACTGCAGCACATGCCACATTGGCAGTGGTGTCTCTGAGGTGGTGCAACTATTTTCAGTTAACCAACTTAGGACGACGCAAGATGGGTACCGTCCAGCATCAGGATGTAGCCGCAAGGTTTTGTGAACCATTCCTATTTGTAACTTAGGAAACTGATGTTTTTCCTAGGCCATTTTTAATATTATTACTTGAATAAGAGATCAGATAATAAGGACAATATACACAACCTCCAACTAAAAATCCTGTTGTAGTCTAGACAGTGAAGTGGTACACCATTAGAAAACGTTAAAACTGCAGCTCTTTTTGGATCCCCCAGAGCGTATCTGCACTCTTCTTCAAACGGGCCTCTTCCTCAGGAGTCAGGGTCACCTTCACAACATCTGAGATTCCATTCTGTCCCAAGATGCAAGGAACACTGAGGAAGACATCATCTTTTATTCCATAGAGACCCTTAATCATGGTGGAAATTGGATGCACCCGCCTAAGATTCTTCATTATGCTTTCTGCCAAATCTGCCACAGACAGTCCAATGGCCCAGGAAGTGTAGCCTTTCAGTTTGATCACCTCATAGAGGCTTAAGAATATTTCAAATGAACATTTATTTCTAAGGCAGTATTCAGAGTTCAATCTATTCATCCAGAAAATAAACATTCTTCACATAGTTTTGTGATGCAGCAACTTTATTCAGCAGCATAGGGTAAGGTACATGCAGCCCATTGAGTATCTCACTGCAGGGAAGAGTACAGCAGAGTAACAATTCACCACTATGTGGGGGATGGGAATGTTGGTGGGGAGGGATACATGTAGTTAATAGGGCAAGAACATCACGAGTCTATAGTTAGTGATATAAGAGGTTCCGGCTGGCAGACATTTGGTGTAGTGGTAGAAGTCACTGAGACCGGAGCACCTGGGTGGCTCAGTTGGTTAAGCATCCTACTTCGGCTCAGGTCATGATCTCACAGTTTGTGAGTTTGAGCCCCATGTCGGACTCTGTGCTGACAGCTCAGAGGCTGGAACCAGCTTCGGATTCTGTGTCTCCTTCTCTCTCTGTCCCTCTCCAAATTGTGCCTGTCTCTCTATGTCTCTCAAAAAATAAATAAATGTAAAAAAAAAATTAAAAAAAAAAGTCACTGAGACCCAGAAGCATCAATACAGATCTTGGAAAGGGACTGACAATGAAAAAAATGACCTAAGAAAGAATGAAGATGCCAGAGAGATAGCCAAGGATGACCTAAACTGGTAAAATACTCTAGCAGAAAATCATCAAAGGGGATTTGCCAGAAATTAGAGCTGACAATGCTAGAATACAGTGACTGGTGGTCCTGTGAACCAGAGGAAGGATTGAGTTTGAAGCTGGGGACAAGGGACTTCACCTACGTAAAAAAGACAGAAACAAGCTTGGGCCCTACGAATATAGTGTAGAGGCAATATCCAGAAACATGTTTGAGAAATAAATGGGTGAACACAGATGCCACCTCTCATTCCCCTCTATTACACCTTCAGGAATTTACCTTTTATTGTGAGTATGGAAACATCATGTGTGGTGAAATAAAAGGGGAACAAATGATACTTCTATCTTGAGTTGTTTTTATTCTTCAGGATAATTTTTTCTCCTGATCAAAAACTCCATCTTGTGAAAATTTATCTTCAATATATTGACAAATTCTTTTAATGTTTATTTGTTTTTGAGAGAGAGAGAGAGAAAGAGAAAGTGGCGGAGGGGCAGAGAAAGAGGGGACAGAGAATCTGAAGCAGGCTCTGTGCCCACAGCAGATAGCCCAATGCGGGACTCGAACTCACGTGAGATCATGACCTGAGTTGAAGTCAAAGTTGAATGCTCAACAGACTGAGCCACCAAGGCACTTGACAATTTCTTTTTTTTGTTTTTTATGTATTTTGATAGAGAGAGAGAGAGAGAGCACTCACACGAGTGGGGGAGGGACAGAGAGAGAGGGAGAGAGAGACAATGTCAAGCAGGCTCCTCACTGTCAGCAGGGAGCCACTAACCAACCAGAGATCGTGACCTTAGCCAAAATCAAGAGTCAGATGCTTAACCAACTGAGCCATGTAGGTGCGATATGATGACAAATTCTTAATAGAAAATATCAAACTAAATGACACCATTGGCAGGTTTTTTTTTGGGGGGGGTTATTTAATGTTCTTATTGCTTTTTTTGATTCAGGGTTTAGTACAGGGCTTTGCAGAGGCTGGTAAAATGTGTCACATAGTACCACCTTCAATGATTGAAGCTTAACTTGAATTAAGTTCTATCAATCATTGGTCATGTGACACAGAAAATATTATTTCATGTCTCTGACGTGGGATTCTTTATCTGAAAAATAGGACTGATGCTAAATATCTGGTGGTTATGAAGGTGAAATAAAATGCTATGTTAATACCATTGATATAGGACCTGTCTTACAGTAGATGATGTGAATGCCAGCTACAAATAACTGTCTATGGAATTTAACAATTGTCCTTGTTTTTATCTTATTTTTGGAGATAATAAATTTTAACACTTGTTGGTTAACATACTATATTTACTAAATTCTTGGTAACTTGGAAACTGCAACGATATTTCCACTTCCAATACATGAGGAGTGGTCCTGGGGGAAGTTCTGCTTCAGGTACTGATAGACTAGACCATTATGGTCCATCCTTCTGACTAAAATTGTTTTTAAAAGCTGAGGTTGACAGATAGTCAGTTTGAAGTCATTGGAAAGCAACCAAAGAAGTAAAAATTTATGGACCAAGATTGAGGAGAGGAGGGAAACCAAGAGCGGTGCCTGGCGCTGGAGACTGCTTTCTTCCTTAAGGTGGTTGTCAATTTCAGAAGCAGAAGCTGAAAATGTGAAAAGTTTGGTTTTAAAATTATTTTTGAAAAGGTAACATATTCGTAAAGTACAACATTTACAGTATACGTAGAGAATAGTGAAAGTTTCCTTTTCATTCCTCTTCTTTAGGTACTATTTCCCTTTCCACAAGG
The DNA here is from genome assembly GCF_023721935.1 of Panthera uncia. NCBI lineage: Eukaryota > Metazoa > Chordata > Mammalia > Carnivora > Felidae > Panthera > Panthera uncia. The sequence goes on along the minus strand of NW_026057580.1, from coordinate 27,515,670 downwards.
CAACCAGGATTACACACGGTATATCCTTGTGTATCTGAAAATTAGATTATTCTTATAGTAAAAAGTGCTATATATATTTCCAACGAGTGGCATGGCAGATCCGTCAGTATCTGTTTGATACTGACTGTATCTGTTTGATACAACTGTTTGATCAGTTTACTACTCAGATAGAGCTATTGCTCAGGTTAGTCACCTTCAACCAATATTCTTAGATATTTGTGTAAAATATATTGAGGGGAAACTCATTTCAAAGTAAATATTGTATGTAGACACTAATCCACTTATTTATTTCCATTTGTAACTTAGCCAATGCTCCAAAAAAAAAAATTGTAGAATACTTTCTGTAAGTTTTGTAGTTTTCTTCTGTCTCCTGTTTTCTTTTATGAATTTTCCAAACAACATAAATTTGTGAGAGCCTTGATAGGCATTGCGTGTGGGTCTTGCAAAAATACTCAATGGTATTTGACCAACTGATGCCTGAGTGGCTCAGTTGGTTAAGTGTCCAACTCTTGATTTCAACTCAGGTCATGATCTTCTGGTTGGTGAATAGAGCTCCACACTGGGCTCTGCACTGACACCACAGAACCTGCTTGGGATTCTCTCTCTCCCTATCTCTCTGCCTCTCCCCCTCTATGAGTGCTTTCTCTTTCTCTCTCTCTCTCAAAATAAATAAACATTAAAAAAATACTCAATGGAGATATGTTGGCACAATAAAACTTCTTAGAACTTCTATAACTGTTGTCTACAATAGGGTGGGGTCCATTTAACTTTTTCTTAGTGTTAGTTGCCTAGGAAAACCTGAATTAATTATAATTTATTCTATTGATGACTTAATCCTGCTCAAGTTACCCTCCTAATGTTTTAATTAATATCCTTACCTAAATTTATGCTGTTTTTTGTTCCTCTTTTGTATTCTTCTGTTTTACCATCTAGCTTTAATATTAGGAGCCTCCTGTTTTAATTTCCCACCCATTCTAATTTGCCCACTTATTGAGTGCTTTTAATTTTTAATCAATCTTTATTTTTAATATCAATCTGCTTCTTTAAATTTTAATTTATTTCACTAAAAACATTCTCGACATGATAGACACTTTTCCAAAGAAAACATCCAGATGGCCAACAAACGCATGAAAAAATGTTCAGCATCCTCATCATCAAGGAAATACAAATCAAAACCACAATGAGATACCAGCTCACACCAGTCAGAATGGCTAATATTAACAACACAGGCAACAACAGATGCTGGCGAGGATGTGGAGAAAGAGGAACCCTCTTGCACTGTTGGTGGGAATGCAAACCAGTGCAGACACTCTGGAAAAAAGTATGGAGGTTCCTCAAAAAATTAAAAATAGAATTACCCCACAACCCGGTAATAACACTACTAGGAATTTATCCAAAGGATGCAGGAGTGCTGATTCTTAGGGGCACATGCATCCCAATGTTTATATCAGTGCTACCAACAATAACCAAATTATGGGAAGAGCCCATTGTCCATCAACTGATGAATGGATAAAGAAGACATGGTATACACACACCCACACCCACACCCACATCCCCATACACACAATGGAATATTACTCAGCAATCAAGAAGAATGAAACCTCGCTGTTTGCAACAAAGTGGCTGGAACTAGAGGGTATTATGCTAAGCAAAATTAGCCAGTCAGAGAAAGACAAATATATGACGTCACTCATGTGTGGAATTTAAGATACAAAACAGATGAACATAAGGGAAGGGAAGCAAAAATAATATAAAAACAGGAAGGGGGACAAAACATAAGAGACTCTTAAATATAGAGAACAAACTGAGGGTTGCTGGAGGGATTGTGGGGTGAGGGGATGGGCTAAATGGTTAAGGGGCATTAAGGAAGACACTTGTAGAGATGAGTACTGGGTGGTATAGGGGATGAATCACTATATTCCACTCCCGAAATCATTATTGCACTATATGCTAACTAACTTGGATGTAAATTAAAAATACAATAAATAAATAAAACATTTACACTTACAAAAAAAGAAAAGAAAGAAATTCTACAATCCAGTGTGTTCAAGGGATTTTCTTAGGAAAATGGTGCCATGAATAAATAAGTTTGGCAAACAATGACTGAAACCTAGATATTATTTACTGCTATATCATTTAGTGCCTTTAACATCCTAATGTGAATTTTGAATCTTTCCAAGAGTACAATATAATATGTAGCTATTGAATAAGTCAGTTCCTGGAAGGAAATAGGTGGTACATTCACAGTGGGTAACTGAGAAACATTTAATAGAAGGAAGCCAACATAGGAGAATAGAGTACTGTTACCATCTCCAGGCCTAAAGAGGCAACTAAATGGAGATGACTGTCTCACAGAAGCTGTGACTCTGGTAGGAAGACAGCCAACTAACTAGTGGCAATCCAGCAGAAGGGAAATAACTGGCTATCTTCATTTCCCCATCTCCTTTAATGTCCGGCTTATCTCCCCATTCTCCCTCAGCCCTCCTCCCCCTTAGCCAAATCCAAGAGGAAGGCAGAGAGGGCAAAGGAACCTATAGTCCATACAGATCAGCTCTTTGGGCACAGAGCCGAAGGGAGACTGGTAAAGAGTGGGAAGCAAAATATTCTGTACAACTGTGGATTCCTTTTTTTCACAGATGACTGTTTGGGACTACAGTATTCTGCAGAACACATTTTCAGAAAACTTGACATTATCCATTTATAAAGGTATCCAAACTGGTACATATGAACACATGTTTTAAAAAGCGATGACGGAAGGTGCCTGGGTGGCTCAGTCCGTTAAGTGTCTGACTCTTGGTTTCACCTCAGGTCATGATCCCAGGGTCAGGGGATGGAGCCCTGCAAGGCTTGCTCCCTGCTAGGAAGGCACTGGGCGTGTAGCTTCTTTGGGATTCTCTCCCTTTCTCTCTGCCTGTCTCCTGCTCACAAGCGCTCTCTCTCTCTCTCTCTCAAAATAAATATTTAGGGGCACCTGGGTGGCTCAGTTGGTTAAGCATCTGACTCTTGATTTTGGCTCAGGTTGTGATCTCAGAGTTCGCTAGTTCAAGCCCTGCAAGGGGCTCCACATTCACAGTGGGAGAATCCCAGCTTGGGATTCTCTCTCCCTCTCCCTCTGTCCCTCTCCCACTAGTGCTCTCTCTGTGTCTTTCAAAATAAATAAATAAACATTTTTAAAAAGGCTGTTGGGGTGCCTGGGTGGCTCTGTCAGTTGTAGCTCCGTCAGTTAAGGGTCTGACTGTCTTGATTTAGGCTTAGGTCACGATCTCACAGTTTGCAAGTCAAAGCCGGGCATCAGGCCTTGTACTGTCAGTGCAGAGCTTGCTTGCGATTCTCTCTCCCTCTCTCTCTGCCCCTCCCCCACTCATGTGCACGTGTACACATGCACATATTCTTTCTTTTTCAAAAATAAATTTCAAAAATATTGACCTAGAACTTAAAAAACAAAAGGCTGCAAACAAACATTTAAAAAACACTCGTATAGAAAAAGTGACAGTGGAAGAATCTACACTAATATGAAATATTCATTCAATTTTCACTTTAATGAATCAAATGTTGATTTTGGAAGGAGCAGAGTATAATTTCTCCAACAAAATGGTAAGATAAACAACATAATGTCCATTTTCTTTTGACTTATGAACTAGGATCACAGAGTTGGTCATTTTTGCAGAAATATTCCAGGGCTTTAATTTTCCCAGAGATCTTTATTAAGATCTGGTTATTCGGATAATTTGTCTTGAAGCATCTACTATGGCATCCATATAAATTTTCTTTTTTCCAGTTTTTAATTGATTTAACTCTACCAGAAACTCATCTGATAATAACTCTTATGGTGATTTGAGCAGTTCTTCAACAGCACTTTCACTGACTTCAGGCAATCCTGAAACTTAAATTTCACTTGCATATGTTTACATTGTGTCACTGACTACAGTGGCAAGAAAATGACCAACAAATGGGTTTGGTTCTAATACACAACGCTAATGTTATTTAGGGACAAATACTCATAGACTAATTTTATAAATGGATGCTCATTAGTGAAAATACTGCATTTTGCTTCCCTAGAACTTAATTTATATAGGGGATCAAATAATGAATATACATCTTTAGAGCCCTTAGTCCAAAGGAATAAGTAAGAGTTCAGCTTCTATCTGATCTAATGAGATCTGGATAGGTGTGACTCACTATAATTCTGTTCACACTAGAAGCCCAACCATACTGTTGATAAGACAGAGAACTTCACCAATAACTCCCATTACTTGTCAGCCAAGAATTCAGTCTGAGGGAAACAACCCATCAGTTGGTTTCTCTGACTGTGACAGCGCAAAACCTATCCTCCCCCCCCACCCCCTTTTTAACATATTTAAATACCTATTTCTTTTGCAAAGGACAGTGTTTCAGGGCAATATCTGCCAGGCTATTTTCCTAATTTGAAGTCAGTCACTAAAAAAGTTAGCATACTAAGAAAAACAGTCTTGTAAGACAAATTGTTCTGTTTTACTAGTTAGTATTTTATGACTTATTATGTTTGCTGGGATTTATTCAAGTATTAAATGCCAAATATGATTACTAGGTGCTTTTTGTCAATTTAATACATACATATTCTTCTAAGAAAGAAGCGGTTTGTTTGTTTGTTTGTTTGTTTTTAAATAGAGATCCTTCTAGTTTGTTGGCAGGGCTAGAGGCAAGAAAGCAAAATTCTCCTAGCCTTGAGAGAGCTACTGAGTCTTTCAATTGACTAGAATCAAGAAATTGTGTGTTAACTCCATAGACATTCATGGAGTGAGCATTATGTACCATGTGTTTGGCACTGAAGATGAAGTAGTGAGGACCAACTTGGTCCCTGCCTTCATGGAATTTAGGCTAGCAGATCAAAATTTAAACCTGAACTTCTGGGTGTAGCATAATAAAAAGTGTTTCTAAGCAAAAACAACCCCTCCCTAAAGATTCTGTGTTGCAAAAGAAGTATATTAGACTGCTTCTGTTGCAAAAGTGTGTTCAAATAATTTTCATGGGTAGCTATCAGCTGAATGTCATTAAAACACAGATTCAAAGAAAGCAATATATTTAAACATTAGTGATAGTTGTAGTTATGACTGATACATATGCTGTGCATGAAAATTAATACTGCCATGCTTGTTTGATAGGACTTTTTGGTGCATCTAAATACTCAAATCCATCACAGAAGTGCAGCTTAAACAGCAAGAACTTGATCGGATGAACTTCCAACTTGGCATTGAGTTGCTTAACAAGTTGCACATACAAATCAAGTTGCTCTTTACGGAGAATCTAAAATTACTGATGGTTTCTATTTGGAAAATGATTCTGCCCACCAATTCTACCTCTTGATGGATAAAAACAGTTCATTCCGACAGTGTAATCAATGCAGATCGTTTTTCTGACTATGTTTTCTTCCTTTGAAAATTTCTTTTATGCCTGCACAACATAGGCAAAGCTGTTACTAGTAACTTTTCATTTGTTGACAATAAGTGGTATCATCAATCCCAAGCATTTGTGACATATTAGATGTGAATATTACAAACTTATCACAAGAGAAAAATATTATTTGTTTGGTGACTTACTTTATTGAAATCCTTCTCACTATTCTCAGTTTTCATACGGGTTGCTTCTTAGTACTTTTTAGGTTTTGATAAGTTAAAGAGAAGCAATTTGCCTCACTTATTGCTTTGCACTCACCTGAGAGAACTAATTTCCATGATAGCATGGAAGGTACAGTTAACAGAGTTCACAAAACTAAATAGTATACTGTTCTTTTGAAATCAGGCCTTCTTGGGGTGGTCTTATTATCCTATCTGAAATATGCAAAAAAAAAAAATTCCCAGACTCCACAGAAAGTAAAATAGGGGTGTCTGATGGGCTAGGTCGGTAGCACATGTGATCTTGATCTCAGGGTTGTGAGTTCAAGCCCCATGTTGGGTGTAGGGATTACTTAAAATAAAATATTTTTTTAAAAGTTTATTTATTTTGAGAGAGACAGAGATAGCACAAGTGAGGAAGGGGCAGAGAGAGAGGGAGAGAGAGAATCTCAAGCAAGCTCCACACTGTCCATGTGGAGCCCAAAGCAGGGCTCAAACTCACAAAACCATGAGATCATGACCTGAGTCAAAACCAAGACACTCAACTGACTGAGTCACCCAGGGGAACCCAAAATAAAATATTTTTTAAAAAGAAAGTAAAATAATTTTTCTAGCCCTCTCAACATTTTGTTTCTTTCACCTCTTTGTACAGTTTTCTTATGTTTTTAGGTTTTACCCAAAATAAGTGAAAGCAAACAATTTTTGAAAGCAAATAATGATATGAGAAATCTTTAGACATGTTGAAACTACAGTAGTCAAGTGGCTTTTCTACCTTACCTGTATTCACTAAGATGAGGATTCTCAAACAAGCCTGCATCAGAATCACTGGAAAGCTTGTTAAAAACACAGGTTGCTAGGCCCTATCTCCAGTATTTCTAATTTAGTAGATCTAGGGTGTCTGAGTATTTGAATTTCTGAGGAGTTCTCAGGTGCAGCTGCTGATCCTAGGAAATCCCTTTCAGAACCACTGCCTTAGAAAAAGCTATTTGAATGTGTAAGGAAATGGGAATGTTGACATGGATCTAGTATATGCAACCTGAACCATAGCTTCTATGGTAACCCAGAGGACCTGCCATTTACCAAGGCATTAAGAAATAGGTTGGGGAGGGGCTGATTTCAGCTGATCTCATGGGTCATGGGATTAAGCCCCCTGTTGGGCTCTGCACTGGCAGCACGGAGCCTGCTTGGGATTCTCTCTCTCCCTTTCTCTCTGCCCTTTCCCTGCCCATGCTCTCTCCCCCTCTCTCTCTGCCGTGAGTACTCTCTCTTAAAATAAGTAAATATTTTTTAAAAATGAAGAAATAGGATGGGGATGATGACATCACTTTCTGTAATGAGCCCTGTGGTAGGTGTCTTCTGTATACAAGAAATAATATTGTGGGGGGCACAATATTATCAGTCGGTTGAGCGTCCTACTTCGGTTCAAGTCATGATCCACAGTTCTTGGGTTCAAGCCCCGCGTCAAGCTCTGTGCTGACAGCTCAGAGCCTGGAGCCTGCTTCAGATTCTGTGCCTCCCTCTCTCTCTGCCCCTCCCTGGCTCACACTCTGTCTCTTTCTCTCTCTCAAAAATAAATGAACATTAAAAAAAATTTTTTTAAAGGATAAAACCAAAATAAAAAAAAAGAAATAATATTGTGGGGTACCACAAAGGAATTGGATTGGCCAACTCCAGGGGAACAATGAGATCTTGGAGAGTTAGAGGTCAGGTGACAGTGCTGGATAGATAGAGATAAAATAGGTGAAATTACTACAATAAGCCACAGGGATGAAATGGTAATTAGTATTTTGTTTCTGGGTTCTATGGTGGTGACTAATTCATCATGGAATTCCCAGAAACAAAATGGATGGGCAGCTTACCAAGGTGCCACCTGACATATAGATATAGGTCTTCTGGCCAGAAGACATAATTCAATTCCCTGTAGTGGGATTCATGATCTCTTTCAGTTCCCAAATCTAAGCCAGTTCAGAGTCTGAGGGAGTCCTGGTCTCTTTAAGAAAGGACCTTACCACTCTTCCATCAGTGTTTATGGTGAATTTTCCTTCAAACCTTCCCGAGAGTCAGTTTAACAGTTGACTCTGCACTGAGGAAAGGAAAATACCCCAAAATTCTGGGAATTAGATTAGATAATCACTCTGAACTTACACTGAAACCAGAAACCAGAAATACCATTATGGTCCTCCAGACAGGGTTTGGGTTTATGAAGGCCAGAGAATGGATGGAAGGTAAGCCTAACCCCATAAGACATTGGATCAATGTGGTAGCCAGTTTCTAAGATGGCCCTAATGATCCTTATCTCTTATTATTTATTCCCATTAGTGATCCCTTTTTATATTGTGTCAGGGTTGGTCTACATGACTAATAAAATATGGCAGAAGTGATGATATATCACTTTTGAGGTTAGATAATAAAAAAAGACTGCAGCTACCATCTTGGGCTCTGCTCTTTGGGAAACCAGCTGCCACATCTTGAGAACACCCAAGCAGCCTATAGAAAGGAAGGAAAATGAGGTGTTTAGCTAAAGCCAGAGAAATTGAGGTCAGCCAACAACCACTGACTAAACTTGGAAACAGATCCTCCAGTCTTCTGATGACTATAGACATCCTGAGCCAGAGCCACCAAGCCAAGTAGCTAAGCTACTTCTGGATTCCTGACCCACAGAAATAGTGAGATAAATGTTTGTTGTTTTAAGTTGCTAAATTTTGAGGTAATTTGTTATACAGCAATAGATATACTTAAAACAACAATACCCTACTGGGTTATCTGAAGCAACTTCCTGATAAAACGTCATTGTATCCAAATATATTTTGGCGTGCATTGCTAAATGATAATTTATCTTTTTGAAACGTACCACAGTATTATTACCATACCTAAAAATTGGCAATAATTGCCTAATGTTATCCATTCAATCACTGTTCAAATTTTGCTGATTGTCTCCTGAATTTTTTCTTTAGTACTTTAGAGAGAGGGTCAGGGAGAGAGGCCAAGGAAGATAATTATTTTAAGCAGGTTCCAAGCCCAGCATGGATCCCACCTCAAGGCTCGATCCCACGACCCTGGGATCATGACCTGCACAGAAATCAAGACGCTCAACCAACTGAGCCACCCAGGGACCCCAATCTCATGAGTATTTTTTAAAATTGTTACAGATTCACATAAATTCCATGCATTGCAATTGGTTGGCTTTTTTTTTTTTTAATTTATAGATTCTCTCTCAATTACTTTCTTTTCCTTTGTAATTTATCTGTCGAAGAAATTGAATTATTTGTCCTTATTTGAATTTTCCTTATTCTGAATGCTGCCTACTGCATTCACATGGTATCATTTAACATGCTTATCTGCTTTGTTTTTTGTGTTTTGTGTAAAGTGTTAGTGATAAAGATTTGTTCAGATCAAGATTTGTTTATTCATTTATTTACTTTGGTAAGATGTCATCATAGGTACTCCTTTTAAATTCTGAACCATGTCAATATATTTAAAAATAAACATATACAATTTTAAAACCAGTTTTCTTTCTGTGAAAAAAAACCAATCATGGTGCTTGGGGCACCTGGATGGCTCGGTCAGTTGAGTGTCTGACTCTTGATTTCAGCTCAGGTCACGATCCCAGGGTGCTGGGATTGAGCCCTGTGTTGGGTTCCTCGCTGAGCATGGAACCTGCTTAAAATTCCCTCTCTATCTCTTTCTCCACCCCATGATCCTGGCTTGTTCGTGGACACGTGCTCTTTCTAAAAAATAAATAAATAAAAAATAAAAAAAAATTTTTTTAAATCCTTAAGAAAGAAAAGCAATCACGTTGCTCAAGTAAAGCATAGCCTGAAACTTCTCCAATTTATTTGCAGACACTGATTAAGCATGATTTCATTTAAAAAAGGTGAGATTTGCTTGCCAATCCTTAGAGAGCTGGTCTATTGAAAGTTATGATGCTAGGGGTGCCTGGTTGTCTCAGTTGGGAAGGCATGTAAATCTAGATCTTAGGGTTGGGAGTTTGGGGCCCATGTTGAGTGTAGAAGTTACTAAAAAAAGGAAAGAAACTTGAAAAAAAAGAAAGCTATGATGCTAATGAGTGATACGGTAAATAAGCCAATACTTTAGATTTGATAGATTTCTGGAGTGTGCCTTTCAGGACAAATATTCTTCCTCTCCCCCTCTTTTTTTATTTTTTATAAGTGTTTATACATTTGTAAAAGAAAGAGGGTAAGTGGGAGAGGGGCAGAAGAGAAAGAGGGGAACAGAGGTTCCGAAATGGGCTCCCCTGACAGCAGCAAGCCCAACTCAGAGCTTGAACCCACAAACTGTGAGATCATGACCTGAGCTGAAGTCAGATGTTCAACCGACTGAGCCACCCAGGCGCTCCTCAAGAACTAATATTCTTAGTAGCTGGATTTGATCCTAAAATGAAGGGTCCTATGTGTTTTATTTTCTTCAAGTCACCTGCATATCAGAACACACAATTTCTTACAAAGTTATACTTTTTTATTTTCTTTCTGTGAGTCTTAACAAAAGTATATGTGGCAAATATATAGCTGGTCTGAGATCAATATCAACCTCAGAATGCCTTTAGCATTCTATGGTTTATTTAACTGGAATATCTTGTCAAATCTTTGACAAGACTAAATGAAATTTCTAGAAATCACTTAATATTTTTCCTGATAAGGGATGTGTATGTTTATTTAGATTTTTTAAAATGTTATGTGCCCCTCAGAGGAACAGTTATTTCTTGAGCCCTGTGAAATATAGTTTGGTAGTGAATTCAAGATGGATTTACCTCAAGTAACTAAGGAATGGAAGAATAGCTGCCCTATTTATTGTCTTTCCTAGAGTTAATCAAAATGGAACATATGTATCAAATAACATATAAAATGTGGTAGTGCTTAAAAATTTTATGTGATGCAAATGATAGAGATTTTAGTCATATTTCTGTCTGTTCTATAGATAATCGTTAAGTGAAATAATTTAGATAGTAAAAAAAATACCAAAAAAACCTCACAAAAAACAAAAAACAAAACCTGGAGTGCCTGGCTGAGCATACAACTCTTGAACTTGGGGTTGTGAGTTCAAGCTCCATGTGGGTGTAAAGATTACTTACAATAAATAATATTTTTAAAAATCCTAAGACACTCTTGATTGCCTATCCTACAGCCACTTCTGTGAACTTCCTTGTACAGAACTCTTTTTTTTTTGTTTGTTGTGCAACAGCTCCAGAGAATGAATCATGTTTGATCTAAGCCATGGGAGAATTTTACAAATACCAGGGCACAACCCCAGAGCAATTAAATCAAAATCTGTGCAAGTTGGGCACAGGTGAAGATATGTTCTAAAAGCTTCCCAGGTTATCCTTATATGCAGGACAGGAAGTAGGGCCACAGGGCTAAACCAATTATGGCAATCCAGTCTCTTTGTCAGTGGCCAGAGGAAGATGTGTAAACGCTGTTTTGTCTGAAGAGACTTAAGGAAGATTCTGCTAAGGGCTTCTGGTAAAATTTTTCCCTGAAATAGGATAAGAAGATAAAAAGAAAGATTTTTACGTGCCAATACTCCTGCTACTTGCTTGTGGCAATGTCATGTGAGAGCATAATGGTTGGTTGGTGGCCATTTGCAGCCATGAGGAAAGATATTATTGAAACAATAAAGACAACAGAGCAGAAAGATCAAAAGATTCCAAGTGTATCAGTAGGAAAACAGAGGCAGTGTGAATATAATGAGGATTGGGTATTAATTATAAGAAACCCGACTTTACACAAATAGAAGAGTTTCAAAAGTAAAGGTTTGGTAAGGGAGTCAGAGAATCAGAAAAAGAGATAAGGTGTGAGTGGACAGATTGGAGAGAAATCCAACAAAGCAAGTTCAATTGCTTGCCAAGGTGAGACTGCACAGGGAGAACTCACAGAGAAGTCTCTTCAACTTGTCACCCTATAGGAAATAGTAGCGTTTGTGTAACTATCACCTCTGGGTCTGCAGCTGTGTCCAGTGGTGGGTCAGGGGCTGCTATTGGTTAGTAGGGCCAGTAGGTGGCGAAAGAGGCAAGACACTGATTGGGGATTTAAAAAAAAAAAAAAAAAAGACAAGGTAGGACTCACTAGGTACCTCTACCGTCACCGATTCTGACAGCAATGACCTGAGCTTAATGGTTTCAGTTCCATGCACTTTGATACAAACTCTGCTTTTGTCCAATGGAATTAGTTTTGCTGATTGTTTCCTTAGCCGTGCAGAAGCTTTTCATATTGATGAGGTACCAATAGTTCACTTTTGCTTATGTTTCCCTTGCCTCTGGAGACGTGTTGAGTAAGAAATTGCTGCAGCCGAGGTCAAAGAGGTTTTGCTTGCTTTCTCCTCTAGGATTTTGATGGCTTCCTGTCTTATGTTTAGGTCTTTCATCCATTTTGAGTTTATTTTTGTGTACGGTGTAAGAAAGTGGTCCAGGTTCATTCTTCTGCATGTCTATGTCCAGTTTTCTCAGCACCATTTGCTGAAGAGACTGTCTTTATTCCATTGGATATTCTTTCCTGCTTTGTCAAAGGTTAGTTGGCCATATGTCTGTGGGTCCATTTCTGGGTTCTCAATTCTGTTCCATTGATCTAAGTGTCTGTTTTTGTGTCAGTACCATACTGTCTTGATGATTACAGCTTTGTAATATATCTTGAAGTTCGGAATTGTGATGCCTCCAGCTTCTGTTTTCTTTTTCAGGATTGCTTTGGTTATTAAGGGTCTTTTCTGGTTCCATACAAATTTTAGGATTGCTTGTTCTGGCTCTGTGAAGAATGCTGGTGTTATTTTGATAAGGATTGCATTGAATATGTAGATTGCTTTGGGTAGTATCGACATTTTAACATGATTTGTTCTTCTAATCCATGAGCATAGAATATTTTTCCATTTTTTTGTGTCTTCTTCAATTTCTTTCATAAGCTTTCTATAGTTTTCAGTGTATACAATTTTCATCTCTTTGGTTAGGTTTATTTTATGGTTTTGGTGCAACTGTAAATGGGATTGATTCCTTGATTTCTCTTTCTGCTGCTTCATTATTGGTGTATTGAAATGCAACCGATTTCTGTTTTGGGTTTTCCATACAGAGTATCATGTTGTCTTCAAAGAGTGAAAGTTTGACTTCCTCTTTGCCTATTTGGATGCCTTTTATTTCTTTGTGATTGCTGAGGCTAGGACTTCCAATACAATATGAATAATAGTGGTGAGAGTGGACATCCTTGTCGTGTTCCTGACCTTTGGGGGAAAGCTCTCAATTTTTCCCCATTGAGGATGATATTAGCAGTGGGTCTTTGGTATATGGCTTTTATGATCTTGAGGTATGATCCTTCTATCCCTACTTTCTTGAGGGTTTTTATCAAAAAAGGATGATATATTTTGTCAAATTCTTTCTCTGCATCTGTTGAGAGAATCGTGGTTCTTGTCCTTTCTTTTATTGATGTGATGCACACATTGATTGATTTGCAGATATTGAACCAGCCTTGCATCCCAGGTATAAATCCCACTTGGTCGTGGTGAATAATCCTTTTAATGTATTGTTGGAACCGGTTGGCTAGTATCTTGTTGAGAATTTTTGCATACATGTTCATCAGTGAAATTGGTCTATAGTTCTCCTTTTTAGTAGGGTCTTTGTCTGGTTTTGGAATGAAGGTAATGCTGGCCTCATAAAATGAGTTTGGAAGTTTTCCTTCTATTTCTATTTTTGGAAGAGCTTCAAGAGAATAGGTGTTAACTCTCCTTTAAATGTTTGGTAGAATTCCCCTGTAAAGCCATCTGGCCCTGGACTCTTGTTTTTTGGCATATTTTTGATTACTAACTTGATTTCTTTACTGGTTATGGGTCTGTTCAAATTTTCTGTTTCTTCCTGTGTAAGTTTTGGTAGTGTATATGTTTCTAGGAATTTATCCATTTCTTCCAGATTGCCCATTTTATTGGCATATAACTGCTTATAATATTCTCTTGTTATTGTTTGTATTTCTGCAGTGTTGGTTGTGATCTCTTCTCTTTCATTCTTGATTTTATTTATTTGGGTCCTTTCCTTTTTCTTTTTGATCAAACTGGCCAGGGGTTTATCAATTTTGTTAATTCTTTCAAAGAACCATCTCCTGGTTTCATTGATCTGCTCTACTGTTGTTTTTTTTTTTTTATTTCAATAACATTGATTTCGGCTCTAATCCTTATTATTTCCTGTCTTCTGCTGGTGTGGGTTTCATTTGCTGTTCTTTTTCCAGATCTTTAAGGTGTAAGGTTACATTGTGTATCTGAGACCTTTCTTCCTTCTTTAGGATTGCTATATACTACCCTCTTATGAGCACCTTTGCTGCATACCAGAGGTTTGGGGCTGTCATGTTATCATTTTCATTGGCTTCCATGTACTTTTTAGTTTCCTCTTTAACTTCTTGGTTAACCCATTCATTCTTTAGTAGGATGTTCTTTAATGTCCAAGTATTCATTGTCTTTCCAAATTTTTTCTTGTGGTTGATTTCAAGTTTCATAGTATTGTGGTCTGAAAATATGCACAGTATGATCTCGAGCTTTTTGTACTTGTTGAGGGGTGATTTGTGTCCCAATATGTAATCTATTCTGGAGAATGGTCCATATGCACTCGAGAAGAATGTGTATTCCACTGCTTTAGGATGAAATGTTCTAAATATATCTGTTAAGTCCATCTGGTCCAGTGTATCAATTAAAGCCATTGTTTCCTTGTTGATTTTCTGTTTAAATAATCTGTCCATTTCTGTAAGTGGGGTTTTAAACTATCCTACTGTTATGGTATTATTATCAATGAGTTTCCTTATGTTTGTGATTGATTGGTTTATATATTTGGGTTCATCACGTTGGGGGCATAAATGTTTACAATTGTTAGATCTTAGTGGATAGACCCCTTAATTATGACATAATGCCCTTCTTCATCTCTTGTTACAGTCTTTATTTCAAAATTTAGCTTGTCTGATATAAGTATGGCTACTCCAGGTTTTGTTTGTAACCATTAGCATTATAGATGGTTCTCCATCCCTTTACTTTCCATCTGAAGGTGTCTTTAGGTCTATAATGGGTCTCCTGTAAACAGCATATAGACAGATCTTGTTTTCCTATCCATTCTGTTACCCTATGTCTTTTGATTGGAGAATTTAGTCTATTGACATTTAGAGTGAGTACTGAAAGTTATGGATTTATTGCCATTGTGTTGCCTGTAGAGTTGGAGTTTCTGCTGGTGTTCTCTGGTCCTTTCTAGTCTTTGTTACTTTTGGTCTTTTTTTGTTTTCTTTCATCTTTTCTCCCCTCAGAGAGTCCCCCTTAAAATTTCTTGCAGGACTGGTTTAGTGGTCATGAACTCCTTTAGTTTTTATTTGTCTGGGAAACTATCTCCTCTTGTATTTTCAATGATAGCCTTAATGGATAAAGAATTCTTGGCTTGGCATATTTTTCCAATTCAGCACATTGAATATAGCCTGCCACTTCTTTCTGGCCTGCCAAACTTCTGTGGATAGGTCTGCTGTGAACCTGATCTGTCTTCCCTTATAAGTTATGAAACTTTTTTTCCTTGCTGCTTTCATAATTCTTTCTTTGTGTATTTTGTGAATTTTACTATGATATGCTTTGTTGATGGTCGGTTTTTGTTGAATCTAATGGGAGTTCTCTGTGCTTCTTGGATTTTTATGTCTGTCTTTCCCACAGGTTAGGAAAGTTTTCTGCTATGATTTGCTCACATAAGCCTTCTACCCTTTTCTCTCTCTCTTTATCTTCTGGGACTCCTATATTTCCGATGTTATTCCTTTTTAATGAGCCATTGAGTTCTCAAATTCTTATGTTGTGCTCTTTTGCCTTAGTTTCCCTTGTTTTTTTTTTTTTTGTTTGTTTTGTTTCATTATTCTCCATAATTTTGTGTTCTATATCACTGATTCGCTGCTCTGTTTCATCCATCCTTGCCACTGTGGCATTCATTCGATATTGCATCTCAGGTATAGCATTTTTTTAAATTTATTTTTATTTATTTTTTTAACGTTTATTTATTTTTGAGACAGAGAGAGACAGAGCATGAATGGGGGAGGGTCAGAGAGAGGGAGACACAGAATCTGAAACAGGCTCCAGGCTCTGAGCTGTCAGCACAGAGCCCGACGCGGGGCTCGAACTCACGGACCGCGAGATCATGACCTGAGCCAAAGTCGGCCGCTTAACCGACTGAGCCACCCAGGCGCCCCATAGCATTTTTTATTTCATCCTGACTAGATTTCACTTCTTTAATCTCCACAGAAAGGAATTCTATGCTTTTTTCAACCCCAGCTAGTATTCTTATTATTGGGATTCTAAATTCTAGTTCAGACATCTTGCTTATATCTGTGTTGATTAAGTCCCTGGTTGTCATTTCTTCCTGTTCTTTCTTTTGGAGTCAACTCCTTCGTTTTGTGGTTTTGGAGGAAATAAAAGAATAAGATTGTGGTGCCTTGATGGCTCAGTTGGTTAAGTAACTGACTTCAGCTCAGTTCATGATCTCACAGTTTGTGAGTTCAAGCCCCACATGGGGCTCTGTGCTGACAGCTCAGAGCCTGGAGCCTGCTTCAGATTCTGTGCCTTCCTCTCTCTCTGCCCCTCCTCCACTCACACTCTATCTCTGTCTCTCAAAAATAAATAAATGTTAAAAGAAATTTAAAAAAAGAATAAGATAAAAAGTTGTAACTAAAAAAATAAAAACAACACAAAAAATAAAATAAAGGAAGCTAGATCCTAGGTGTGTTGTGGTCTGGTTGTTGAAAGAAGCTTGATGGAATAGAGAAAAAAGGGAAAGAATAGAAAAGAAAAAGAGTAAGAAAACGTTTAACAATTTAAAAAAATGTATACAGTAAAATAGAATAAAATGAAATGAAGAGAGTAAAATAGAATTTAAAAATTTACAAAAAAATAAAAAATGTAGTAAAAAGATTAAAACTTTTTGATAAAATGGAAAATAAAAATAATTTTTTTCTCTTTCTGTATGCAAGAAAACAAAAAAACCCCTGAATAGATGGACCAGTGAACAGAATGAAATTCGAATGACATTACATCCAGTTTCCCCTAGAAATCAAACTATGAAGCACTTTATAGTCTGTACACTAAGCAGGCAGAGACTTGTGGTGGTCTCTAGGGCGTGGTTGGCACAGTTGGATGGGGCTTGGTGTAATGGCTCCGTCCCACACTAGGTGGTGCTACTTAGCTTACTGGGGTGAATCAGTGTGGTGTTCGTGGTGTATATGCATATGCACGGGAGAGGTGAAAATGGCATCACTTGCCTTCCCAGTCTCTAGCTCCAGAACTCTGCGCTCTCACGCCCGGGCCATCAAGCACCCCTCCTTTGTCTCCAGCTTCCATCCACTTCCTGCTTCTGCATTGTCTGTGTCCAAGCCTTCAGCCTGCCAGGCGGCACCTCCTTCCAAAATTTTATCTCAGATGGGGCTGTTTCCAAACCCCTCACTTCTGAGGTCCCTGCGACTTAGACCTGCTCTGACCCTCTGGGGGAGAATCTCACTGAGCAATGGCCTGGTGCCAGCTTGCCCCCAGGAACGTTCCTGCGATCACACTGCTACGGAGGCTCAGAGATTGTGGCCAGGTGCCAGCTTGCCCCAGAAAGAGTTCATGTGATCATGTAGCGGCAGCGGTTCAGGAATTATGGTAAATGACAACACACAACCAGTGCCAGGTTTCAGAGCAGGCTGGTGTCTTTGTTCCAATACCAGCAATTGTGGCTTTTCTCCAGGGTCTGCTGAGGCTTTGCCTGTAGGGAGGTTATACAGCCTCTACCAAATGACCTCCTAGCAGGGGAACAGCTTCTCCCTGTGTGGCCCACAAACACCTTGGACCTCACTGCCTGTTCCTGGGGATTCAACCTTCCCATCAGAGCACCACTAGATATTGAGCTGTGGAATTTGCGAGTCTGGTTTCCCCTGTATATAGAGTCCTAATGGTAATGAAACCCTCTCCTTTCTCCCCTTCTTGTTCAGTCACTTGTGGGTGTTTCCATTCTTTCTCTCTCAGCTACTTTTGCAGGGTGGGGTGGGGGGGGGGAGGTGCCTTTCCTGTACTCTCCCCCATTCTCTGTCCTCTCTCCACCAAAACAGCTCCCTACTCTCCATGGTTTCTCTCACCTCCAGTTCACCTCTCCACGCCGTGTACCTGCTGAATTCTGTGGCTCGTTATGCAGATTGTTATGTTAACCCTCAGATCAATTTTCTAGGTGTGCAAAAATGGTTTGGGGTTGATCTAGCTGTATTTCAGGGACTAGAGAAACAGAGAACTTCCATGCTACTCTGCCATCTTGGCCAACTCATCTGGATTATGAAATTTCTGGCCTTGAAACATACAAAGCCAAATGTAATGGTTCATAGTTTTGATGATTAAGGGTAATTATAAATACGTGTACTTGTTCTGTGTTCTGTAGCACTGATGTGTCCCTAAATGGCTACTCTTTGAATTCAGCTTAGTTTTGTTGTTTTTTTTTTTTATTTTTTTTTAATGTTTTTTTATTTTTTTGAGACAGAGAGAGACAGAGCATGAGCAGGGGAGGGGCAGAGAGGGAGACACAGAATCCGAAGCAGGCTCCAGGCTCTGAGCTGTCAGCAGAACCCGAAGCAGGGCTCGAACCCACAGACTGTGAGATCATGACCTGAGCTGAAGTCGGATGCCCAACCGACTGAGCCACCCAGGCGCCCTGAATTCAGCTTAGTTTTTACAGTCCAAGTCTGTCAACATCAGCTTGACAAGTAGATTTTATCCGTGTGCTTCTCTCCCCATGCTCTGCATCTTATCTACTATATCTAGTCTGGCAGGAAGCCAAATTATCAATGCTGGCTAGTTACTTGATAGTAAGATTAAATAGGCTTTATTTAAGCACCTTTGATTCAATGAGCACACCCTTTAATGCCTAAACTTCATGACACGTATTTTGGTTGCTTGGAACTTTATTTCCTATCCTTGATATTTCAGCTATGTGAGACGGTACTGTGGATATACTCTTTGGGGGAGCCTGGCTGGCTCAGCCTGTAGAGCATGAGAATCTTGATCTCAAGGACGTTGACTGAAGCCCCTCATTGGGCACTGGGCTTATTTTTTTTTACTTTTTAAACTTTGAGAGGTAGTGGTTTCTGCTGTGTATTTCTGCCTTTTCAGCACAATAGAATTGCATTTGGTGCTGGGTGGCTATGTGACCAGTTCTGTACGGTGAATTTGATAGAAGTGTTATGTAGGATTTCTTAGTCAAGAACTTAATTATCAAAGCCCTTTTGGCCTTTTGTCACCACTAGCATTGTTCTAGAGAGAAGATGCTCTATCAGTTTGGGTCCCTGTGATGCACATGAAGTTCAAGGATGCATATGAAGTTCAAGGAAGTTCATATGAATTTTCAGGGTTGTTTCTGCAGCATTATTTTAGCCTATCTTGACTTACTTCAAAAAAAGTGCAAAAAAAGTAAAACGTTCCATCTAAATGAAGAACTTTACAAAAATCACATGGTTTTCACAGAGAACACTTTGTTAAGGAAAATGAGTTCCATAGGCAGTTCAAGAACTCATGAAACCTTTTGTAGTCAGGCATACATAGTCCTAGCTGTGTGGTGTTTTACAGTCACGTTTGAATCTCTGCATTCTATTTATCAGTTACCTAACTGGAGGCTTAGATCCCTTATGTATAATATTGGGAAAACAGGATTTTAAAATAATTGAATTATGAAAATTACCTGACAGTAAGATCTTTAATAAATGGTAGCTATCATAACAGCTATATTAATCAGTTAGTCTGGCAATATAGATCTAATTGTAGAGTTACTGCTAATCCTTCCATTCATAACTTAATGCACATAACTAGCTTAATTCATTGAAGGCAAACATTTATTTTCCTTTTCTTTCCTTCCAAGATTCTGTTTAGGCTAGTTACACCAAACATAATGCAGAAACATTGTGTCGGACATTTTTAAACCAGTCTTTAATTTCCAATTCAGGTATTGTAACACACACACACACACACACACACACTTAAGAAAATCAGGGAATATACAGTATAAACATGTATAGCATATCCTACCTTCATGCATTCTTTTTAAAACATACTTTTAAAATGAAGTTCTTTTAAAAGTAAAAGAATTAGAAAACGTAGAAAGAATTACTTATTCTGCCACTTCCCTTTGGAATTCCATTGTCTTAAATTCTAATAGAAAGTGTTCTTAACTATGGAAAGGGCTAGGATATTCACTGGAGACCAAAATCTGGTGATACCATCTTTTATGTTCTCTGCTGTACTCTCAAGTGCCTAGAAACAGTAGGTATTTGTCAGATAAATAGAATAACATCTAAAAACAAATCCCAGAGATAAAGGTTCTGAAGCCTAGTTGGGGGACCACAGTATCATTTTGAAGTGCTCTGGTTAAAAACGGGATGTGACCAAATGTGATCACATGCCTGGGCTGGATACTTCTAGGCATAGAGCTGTGAAGGTGTGGGAATAAGTGCACTGTTCTAGAAAAAGGGGGGCATTAGGAGCAATAACAAATGAAGGTTACAGTATACTGCAAAATGACCAAGCTCATTTCTAGGTTTTGCTTTCAACTAGAAGATTGCACGGTCTCCTATGATTCAGTAATCATATTACTCCTCAGCATTATGGTTCCCAGACAGGCTTAGTCAACGTTATGATTTACATCATCCTATTGAGGGAAATTGTTATCCAAAACCAAGTAACCCAATTCTTGAACACCATCTGAAAACTTTTTATATTCAAGACCTCATTATTTCTATTTTATTTCTTATTAGATATAAGGAATCTTCCAGAATGTATTGTGGGTATTCCTATAATTAGTCATATTTACAAGACACAAAGTATTTGGGTAAAAAGCAAATTTCATCATTTGTATACTTACAGATGAGGTTTATAAATTGATTTTAAGCACCATATATATACAATCCAATACTACAAACCAACGTTTCAAACTCAAGATGCTTCATTAACCATGATGCCACCTCGTCTCAATAAACAAATGCTGTTTTATGGGCTATGTGAGAAAGCAATCATCATTCAGTTATCAATTACACAAAATTATCTTCAAGGGTAGACTGTATTTAAAAAAGAACAAAACAACCAAAAAAGCCAGGCTAAATAACTAGCCCCAATTACAAAAGATCAAAGATATAAAGAACTAAGGGTCCCCAGAGACGCCCTCATTCCTTTTGCCTTGGCTCTAAGTTTCAAGAATGGTGTTAAACTGGCATGAAGAGATGGAAGCAAAATCTTTAAAACACAATGTGGAGTACCTTTTTGAATCTTACTCAGTTGTAACTTTTAAAAAAAAGTTCAGATAAGGACATCTGTCCTTTTTAGATTAACATGAACTACACAAAAGAAGCATTTTAGATTACTGAAAGAATTTTAACATTTATTAAGCCCTCATGTGCCAGATACTTATGTTCAAATATCAAAACCTACAAAGGGATCTATTATTTGTAAATGATAAACCGGCTCAGAAGTTGCTCAAAACCAGTTATTAATTGTTGGAACTGAGCTTCAAATTAAGGCCTTCCTCTAGTTTAATTCAGGATAGCACACTGGTTGGCAGTGTACTAAGCCTGTAAAAAAGAAAGTCTATAATGGAAAGTATTTTTTAATATTAAGCAGTTCTCACAACCTTAACAAATGGTATCTATAAAGAGCTTACTAAATGTCAACTTCATTTAATCCTTCATTTGTTAAAGGAATAAAAAAAGAGGACATACTTCAAATGGCACTAAGTGAAGCATACTTCATTTATATCATTTTCTACAAAATAAGTTAACTTTAAGCCAAACAATTTCAATGATGATAAATGCATTTCATTATTTATTTAGATGTTTAAGCTCTCGCACTAGATTTTTACAAGCTGGTGAACACTGACAAATTATTTCTCCCACAGAACTATAACCACACATTCCCAGACAGTATAAATATATGGTTGAACTAACATTAATACACATCACCATTTTATCAATTACATAATAAAACAAATTATCAAGTATCCAAATATTAAGTTACACAGCTCAAAAGGCATATAAAATATTAGATGTCTGCTCAATTCATTAGCAGAAACCCACTTTTTTTTTTTTTTTTTTTTTGCAAGAGAGGTTGGGAAGAGAAGGAAAAAAAAATCACACTTCAAACAAAAATAAGTTGGTAAACAACTTCAGATAAGAAAAAAAATACAAGAATTTCAGAAATTTTATGATTAAGAATTGTTTTAGCTACAATAACAAAGCATCTCTACCTTTTAAAAAAATATTTACTAAATTAAAGAGCATATTCTACATGTTCTGCACAAGACAAAGGCAACATTTTACTAAAAATACTTAATAGCCCCCTCCCATTCTCTTTTTCAGGCCCTCCCTGTAAGTTGCACCCCAAAGTGCAAACATTAAAATTAACTGTAAGGCTTTTTTTGTCTGGAGACATTAAAGACATGTGCTTCTGTACAATGTAGATTTTCAAAATGGAGGTTTTCCTTAACAGCACAAAATAAAATTTGTAGAAAGACATGAAACAATCATTGTTAAGACTTGGTAAAAATCCAAAAAAAAAAAAGGTTGAGCAAACCTGATGTATACTGGTACAAATGTGGGAGATGTAAACATAAAGTGAGCAGGCAAATAACCATATAGGCCCTAATTTCTATGTTTGAAATGACTGAAGGAATAAACCACATAAGGTCCAGAGTGTTCATAGTTCCTGGGATTTTAGTTCTGTATAACACTAAAAATATACAAGTATTGTGCTGGGTATTTTGGCACCTAATCTTTCTAAATTTCATATATATTGATAAGATTCTGGCATGGGAATAGATTTAAAGACATAACTCAATACTGCATGATTTTAGGAAAGGTCAATTGGTACAAGTGATAAGCACATTTTAAATGCTGAACAGCAAGAATCTTTTGCTAAGTGTCCAAAACAGGTTGATCGTAACCCAAGCATAGAGGTTGCAATTCCATCAAACTTGTGGCCTGATAAAACTGCTTTCCAATACTCCTATGGAAGCTTCATTAGACTTATTCACTAAGCCAACATGTTGGCTAATATGTATGACAAATTAGGTCCTGTTTCAAGTTCCACTTCCAAGGCAATGACATCAGGCACCCCAGTTTTATTGAATGCAACAGTTGTTTCTATGACCATTGGAGTCTTTGAAGCGCAGCCGCATTTTAGGACGGTATTTCTCCAAATACAAAAGTTGCTTGCTGTTAAAAGCTCCACGCCGCTTTCTGGATGGAGAAAAACAAAAGATGAAGCAACTAAAGCAAAATCCCTCTGTATTTCCATTTACCATGTTATAGGCAATTAATTATTATCTCTCTTGTGGCAATTAATCTTTTGATTAGTATGCTGTGACTTAATGCAGAAATATGGATAGGCATACATGTGTAAATGAAAAAAGGGTAGTAAAGTTCAAAATCTTGGGTGTTTAGTTACAATAGTCAAAATTTATATATCCATTTACATGAGGTGCAAGAAAAGACAAATTTATTGGATTAGAACCTCTGTAATATGAGCAATTACATGAAATTCAAAAAAGGTAAGATCTTTATTTCCTGGCTTTAATACTGTCTTAAAAATGAACTTAATGGTTAGGTGGACCGTGGGGGAAAAATTGTAATATAATTAAACTCACTAACAATGATGAAAAAAAATTCATTACACACTTACTGTCTTATGAACTGTACTGCATCTTCATATTTCATTCCACCTTCAATTAATGCTAGGGCAACAAGCACTGGAGCTCTGGTAAGGTAAGAATTTTGGTAAATCACTTAAAAAAAAAATCAAATCCTAGGAAATTCAATACTCCAAATATTCCCCAATCCAAAAGTACTATAATTTACTACCCTTCCTATGTAATACCTTATAATAAATCTTGACTTCATGTTAAAAAATTAATAAAGTATCAGCATTTTCCTACCAAACCCAGATTTTTACCTGGAACCAAAAATGAAATATGCCTTGAACTGTTGCAAATAAGTCTAGAAATTAAGATTTGTATTATTGGAGGGCAATTTTGAAAAAATTTAGGAGGGTAAATCTTGATAAATGCAGACAATTTTTTCCTGAATTCCAAGCAGTGAAAAGTATATTCCATTAAAAAAAAAAAAAATTTGTTTTTAAAGGTCACAAACTCCTCTCCTAAAGATCTTCTGCAAATGTTTGCTTTAACCCCTCTGCCCCCCAATCACTGGGCCATCAGTGTTCATTTTACTTCCCTCCACTAGAATAGAACTTTCTTTTGGTGGAGGGCATGGAGGGCAGTGGTAGTGATGCACAAATCTGGACATGAATATTTTGGTATTACTGGGTAAGGAGTTCTCATCGAATCAGAATTCAGGATCAAGCACTCTATCAAAAGCACACCATATGCAATGCGAATTACCTTAGAAACAATTCATAGTTCTTTTTTGCAATGAGTTTGGACCATGACTCTAATACCATTGATATAACCTAGCACACACGATTAACTCTGTAAATAATTGTGCCCACAGAGACAAGTGTAAATTACAACTATAGCGTCTGTTAGTTCCAGACTGGAATAATGTACTGGAATACATTATAGTTACATTCATTTACCTTTTTAAAAAAATTAAAAAAAAAATGTTTATTTATTTAAGACAGAGAGAGACAGAGCATGAGCAGGGAAGGGGCAGAGAAAAGAGGGAGACACAGAATCCAAAGCAGGCTCTAGGCTCTGAGCTGTCAGTTCAGAGCCCAATGCAGGGCTTGAACCCACAAACTTGAGCTGACGTTGGGTGCTTAACCAACTGAGTCACCCAGACACCCCCACCTACTTTTTAATTTAGTTTTAATATGTAACGTAACAAAGCAAAATGACTCAAAAAATGATAACGGAGTCTTTACTGGAATCAAAATCAAGTTTTTACTAGAATTAAGACCAATACCATCAAACGGATTTAAGAAATTCTCTTACCTCCCAAGACCTGCAACACAATGAACAGCAATACAACAACCAGGTTCTTCACGAAACTTAATTTTTACAAGACTTAACCAGTCATCAACAATCTGGTTGGATGGTGGTGCACCATCATCAAAAGGCCAATCCTAAGTCAAAAGAATATTTAAACAGTTTAGATTTTTTAATAAAATACCAAACTAGTAATTCTAGTTTCTAATACTCCAATGTCTTCAGAAACATTTTAATATGTCTAAACATGTGTTTTATGAAACCCTACTGTCAATGAAATGCAAATAAGTGCTGAATCTTTATAAAGATCTCATTACTTCAAAGCTTTACTTAGCTTTCACCTTTACTTAGAAATTAAGATAATGCATTCTCTTGTAATAACTTAAAAAAATTAGGCATTTTGAAGTCGGTCATTTTTTTTGTAGCATAGTACCATAAACACATAGGAACTATTATATACTTACGAGAACATGGATGCCTTCTTTCTCTACAAGAGTAGTGTCATAAGTTGCTTCACATACTCTTACTATTGTGGTAACACCATACTTCTTAAGTTCCTGGATAAAACATACATAAAACACACTTAATAAGTCTTTACAACAATGTTACTATTGCTCACCAACTGTCCAACAGGTATTGCTAGTTAACAGAAATTCATTCATGGAATCACTGATATAACCTAGGTATGTTTAATAGGGAAGTGAAATAAATCAATGTATCATTTTTTCATACCCATCCACTTTCATGACTAAACTCTGGGAAGTGAAATCTTGTTTTAAGTGACAATACCAGAGCAGCATAAAAAAGGGGAAATACTAAACATCACATATTTTTAACAAATGAGACGTTAAAAAAAAATCCTATGGCCCTTCATACATGGAAGTTGTTTATAGTTATGGTAACACAAGCTAGATGGAGATAAAGTACTACCAAAAGAGGATTAGAAGCAATTCAGGGACAAAGATAAATAAAATAGAACCCAAAGGAATCACTCATGACTATAAGTAATCTGACCTGACATGATTACATTAGTTCCTTAAACTTTTGCTCATTTGCAGTACATACTGTAATTTAGAACCTTAGAAGTAAATTCAAAGACTCTAAAATCCTGAAACTACAGTGTAAAAAAATCAACATCATTTAAAACTACAGGGTATAAGACTCATAATCCATTATTACTAATTATAATTGGTAGCTAAAAATTGGCTTCTAAGCATCAAATAGGGTCCAAAACATAAGCTAACTTTGGTTATGATATTAGTCATTAGGCTAAGCAGATACATGAAAAATGTCTAAGTGGTAGCCTTCCTCCTATAAATTTCTTGTGAAAACCATACTGTTACACCACCCTCACAGAAATTTAAATAAGCAAACTGTGAGGCATGAACAACTAAATTATCTTATTATAAATCCAAACTAATTCAAGTACATGTCCTTCTTGAGATGTATAAAATAACCTAAAGGGAAAAACCTGATATTTCATTTCTGGGAATTGAACTGCAGTTATACCAACAGAAATTTTCTTTCTTTTTAACATTTATTTATTTTTAAAAGAGAGAGAGAGAGAGAGAGAGAGAGAGAGAGAGCGCGCGAGCAAGTGGGGGAGGGGCACAGAGAGAGGGAGGCACAGAATCCGAAGTAGGTTCCAGGCTCTGAGCTGTCAGCACAGAGCCTGACAGGGCCCTCGAACTCACAAATTGTGAGATCATGACCTAAGTGGAAGTCGGACACTTAACCGATTGAGTCACCCAGGCGCCCCGCTCCAAACACAAATTTTCTAAACTAATATTTTGTTAGATAAAAAGTCCCACCACCAAACTGTAATCAATATAAGAGTATCAAACCTTACCTCTATAAATTTGTTTAAGGTCGCATTGGTTGGATTGTGTGTAATGAGAAATCTCATGTTCTTGTATGTGACTTCCACAGGAGCTGGGCGGTTCATTCGAGCCATGTTAATTTTGTTAAAAACACTCAATAAGGTTATGAAAGAATTTTAACAATTGAAACAGAAATGATGCAAAGAAACTGAGTCTACTTCGATATACTCCACTTGAAATTCTCAGTGCTTTGAGTATGAAGTTGGGAGTAATGGGAAATGAAATGAACCTCCTAACAAGAAGCAGCAATTCTTCAATCCAGTAATACTGAGGCAATAGAAAGGAAGTGCACTGAGGTTTACCCCATCCAGGTCAGAACTCTTGTAAAATGCTCTGTGGATTTCAATTCAACACTCTGTGTCCAGGTTAACCACTCTTATGGGGGCTTCTTGGTGGAGTAGTAATGAATTTCTACAGTTCACTTGTCTGCATAGAGGTCGTGCTGTGCCTGGCAGTAATCTCCACTGCCCTTCAGAAACTCCATAAATGTGTGACCAAGAACACCACAGAACTGCTGTTTAAAACAAAAAAAGAGAGAGGAAAAAAAATTGTTTTCTAATTCAAAGGAATATGTTACACTTTTGTAGTATTTAAGTGCACAACTATCTTCAAATATGGGCCCAACCCACCTCTTCAACTTTTACTGAAAATACAAAAATATAAGAGTGATTACAGATTAAAGCAATAACCATAAAACAAGCATTCACAAGTAGATTACTTTAAATTGAAATTACTGCCCTAAAACAGAAAACCCTCAAATACCACTGTTACCTTTGGTCAATATCACTTACATGTATTTTTCAATTAATTATTCATTTTAAATAGTTATTGGCTTTACATTGTTATAAGCTCTACCTACGAACAGCTTTCTATGTAGAGTTTTCCAACTAATAAAATATTTTTACATATTGTAAATTTCATGAAAAGTTTGGAAGCTGTTAGTTCTTGCATAGTTTACTTACTCCTCTAAAGACTCAACCTATGTGTGTGTGTGTGTGTATATATGTATATGTGTGCATATATATATATATATATTTTAACCTTTATTTTTAAAGTAATCTCTGCAGCCAACATGGGGCTCAAACTTACAATCCTAAGGATCAAGAGTCACATGTTCAACTGACATAGCCAGCCCAGCCCAGCTCCCCTCAACCAATATGTTCTTAAGAGGAAAAACAGAAACTAGTTTTCAAATTCTTCCAGATACACTATCTCATTTGATTCTTAGCAACCTAATAATTCCCTTTCAACAGATTTTCCTTATCTGAGTCTTTGAAAGTCAATCAACTTATTATATGAAGTATCATAAGGATATACATTTATTAAAAAAAAAAAAAAGACTTGTGTTTGCGTGTGTGCTTAGGAGTAAAGACAGCAATAAGAAAAATTCATAGGTTAATAAAAGCACCAAGTACCAGGCACTGCCTCAAACACTTTATATGTATTTCCAAAGGCAAATTACCCAATAAAATGTATTCTTTTAAGAATAAAAGATTCCCCTAAATTTAAACATTTAAAAGGCTTAAAATTAAATTCAATCTATCTGCTATTTTCATTTTGCAACTTTAAATAGCATTTTGCACCATGCCAGTTATAGGCTCCAGAATAACTTTGCTACATTTTGAAGAATTCACATATGGCAAATCATTGAAACATCAAGTCAAAAACCCAGTTCATTTCTTCTGTCAAAACAAAGGAACTAGCCTCAGGAGTCATTTCTTACAAGATTGTCCCAGAAGAATGAGGACTTTCATTATTCCAAATTTGTTTAAATGAGCCCTCAGAGGTTATTCCTTCACCTATTTGCTAGCTGGGTTAAAACATTAGTGACTACCATTAAGGACTTTGCTCTACTACAGCAAACACAGACTGCAGTAATCTGGAAAATAATTTCAATTATATGTTTTCCTCAAATCCTAAATATTATTTCCTTATAATTGAAAAAAAAAAAAAGTGATTCTGGCAGCTTTTCCATGACACACAAGGAATTTAAGAATCTTTGTAAAGTGTTAAGTGCAATGGCTCGTGTAGTTCGGTATTCTGATTTCCAGATACTCTTTTGTCAACTGAAAGCAAGTATGTAAGACAGTATTTCACATCATGATCTCCACATTTAACAGCTAAAATTCTTGTCACAGCTGAGTCTGGACACATCTCTTCATATAAGCAACTTTCATCAGGGAGCAAAGAAAGCAACAGAAATAATTCACTTAGTGGAGCCATCCAGTGGCTGGGGGGGAACTTCCACCAAAATAGCAGTGACCACAACTACCTAACACCTTTCCTTACTGCCTAAGACATTTCCTCATTACCAATTTCCTTTCCACAGGAGAAACTATCCACAATAGGCTGCTCAGAAATACCAAGGAATGTCTTTCCCCTTCCACCTAGCAGTGCATATAATCACAATAATATACACAGAGGGAAGAGAGCAATTTCTGTGCAGAAGCTTAAGTTGGTCTGTCAGACTGCAGTCAAAGCAATTAATCTGCAGGACCACTTTGTCCAGTAGTTCGTTGGAAAGTTTGTTTCAGATCTACTTGTATCTTAGGTAACGCACCTGGTACAGAGCGTTATGTGAAATGCATGGGAATGATCTAGCTTTTTGGTTTTCAACCGATTTACTGCCATCAAACAAAATTCATATAAAAAGAGTAACAGGAAGCATTGCCTCAGAATCTGGATCCCAAGCAGGTCGACGGTTCCAACTACAGTGCAAATAACAACTTAATACTCTTGGAATGGCAGAAGGCTTCCACCGACAGAAGATAAACCTCAGAATTCTGGCTCTGGTTGCCTGCCGTTGCCACAAGCCAAAAGCAGGCAACAACACATTACACCAAGGATTTCAGGAACAGTTCTAAATAGTCCCCTATTAAAAGGCGCCATCCAGGGCCCCAAAGATTGGCAGGGAAAGTGCATACTGGTGCCCGGCCGTGGACTCCTTCGCTTCAGTGCAACAGTAGTCCTGGCAGTTTCCAAGGCGCTCAGACCCAGACCATTTCTCCACCGACTTGTCCCAGAGAAAGGGACAAGACTCGACTTGTTCCCATTATCCAGAGCCCGAAGTGGGGCGTTAAATCCGGAACAGCTCGAATTACCAGGTGGAGACTGAGGGAGCAGGGCGGGGCAGGGAGTCGGTGTCCTCACCTAGCAGAGCCTCGCACTAGCCCCCGTAAGGCTGCAGCTCGGGGAAAGCCCCCGATGGCCGCAGCTCAGCACACGCGGCCGTGCGCGCCGGGGCCCGCCCGCGGCGCTCCCTCTCCGCGCCGCAATCACGGGTTCGCGCCGCGCCTTCAGTCAGGCGCGGACGCCGAGGCCATTTTGTCTGAGGCGCCGGTCGGGCCGCGGAGCACAGGGGTGGCTGCACCCGGCTCCTGTCCCGCTCCGGGCCGCGAGCCCGGAGACCTCCCGGTCGAGACCGTTATCAGCCTCGCCCGCTGCCCCGCCTACTCCACGCCGGCCCGGGTCTGGTGGCGACCCCGCCGCCGCGCCCTCCCCGTATCCGGCTCCGCAGTGACACGCGCAGCCCTTGCCCCACCCCGGGCCACGTCTCCCGCTTCCCAGGCGGGCCGCTCTCTTTCGGCCAAACAAAGGGGACTCGGGACGCCGCGGAGCCCGCCGGGCCCCGGCCAGGCGCGCCAGACCCGAGGGCCAAGGGCGGAGGCGGCGGTCACAAAGCGGCTTTTGTGCCGCCCCGCCCGGCCTGCTGCGGTGGCCGAAACCGCCCCCGCCCGCCGCGCAGGCCCGGCCGCACCGCCCCCACCGTCCCCGGCTCGGTGGGGATGAGGAAGCCGGTGCCTCTGGCAGCCAACCGCCACTCCGCAGCCCCGTGGACCCCAGCGTTCGCCTCCCCGCAGCCAGCCCCACCGGCCGGCCCCAGGCCCGTAGTCCGGACCCCTCCTGCCAGGGACCCACCGGAACTGCGTGCTGGGGCGGTGGGGAGCGGACGCCGGGCTCCGAACAAAGGCGACGGTGGGGATGGGGGGGCCGGCCGTGGAGCCCCGGCCCCAGAGGCGGCTGTGCGACGGATACTCACAGGAATATGTTTACTCATTGAAGATTGTGGCCTAATCATACAGCCGGTCCCGAGGCGGCGGCGACACAGGCGGCGGCGGCGGCTGCAGGGCAGGGGGTAGCGGTGGTCTTCGCGGGGCGGCGGCGGCTTTGCAGGCGGCGGCGGGGGCACCAGACTCTACCATGCAGTGAGCGGCTCCGAGGAGAGCGCGTAGCCCAGCCGGCCCGCAGTACGGGGAGCCAATACGCGCGCCGAGGCGCCCTTGCGTCACAAACCCTCTCTTTTATAGCCGGCACGACGTGTGAACTCCCGGCCACCAATCACGGCCGGGGGCCCCAGGCCGAGCGCCGACGAGCGGGGGCGGAGACCCGCCCCTTGCGTACGTCACCGCGCGGCGGCCGCTGCCGGTGTGAACCGGTTGATGAATGGCGAAGCGCTGGAGTCGTAGCATCTCTAGGGCGGGGGAGGGAAGGGGCAGTGGAGGGACTCAGGGGTGGACCAAGTCTGGGGTGGGGAAGGAATGGGAGCGGGAGAAGATTTCGATCGACTGTAAGGAATCACGCCGGAACCCCTGGTTGTCATAGTTAAAACCGCCGAGGAGTGCGCAGATGTCACATGGGGAGCTTTGAAGTTGCCTCAAACTTAAAATGCAATCCCTTTAGGGCTGGAACCGTGCCTTAGCCCCGACCCTACTTTCTTCTGCCATAAGTCCAACCACAGTCATCTTTGTCAGCGGTTTACCTTGGCACCTGCGCCACTACGATCTCCGTCATCAAATAATATTTATGTCGCACGGCCGCTGTACCCAGTGACTCAACACCTTGAATGCCACGGCCCTAGGCTCGGACAAGGTGGATACTTGTCGCCGGGGGCACTTTCAAGCGGGGAGAAACTTCGCAAACTTCTGCTAGGGGAGACTGGGAGAGTACCTTGTGAGGCAGATAAAGCCCCATGCTTCCTATAGTCTTTTTTGGTCACGCCTCCATACTACACACGCGGGCGACTGCAGTTGGCTCAGTTGTGGCATTTCGAAATCACATGCATCCTTTGTACTGCTGCTCACTTGATGTGTTGTCACAGATAATGAAAGGTTAGTCACTGCTAGAAGGAAACGTTTTAAAAATTAAGAATCTTTGGTTATGTCAAGGACTGCTGTAATTCTTTGCGTCAAAGCTAAAGCTTTCTTTCTTTCTTTCTTTCTTTCTTTCTTTCTTTCTTTCTTTCTTTCTTGTTTTGTTCATTTTCAGTTCTGTTGTTCCACTGTTTTCATAATTTAGGCCCTTAAGAAGTAAAACTCTATAATTGTTCTGTGTTACACAAGGGCAACTTTGTCACAATCTGGAAACCCTTTCTCCTCTACTTTATGGAGGGACTAAACAGGACTTTTACCTGCTTTGAAGAACTCGGTTTTCTACTAACACTGAGGCCTTTTGTTTGCTGTTTTCACAGAGCAGTAGATTGAAAACGGCTTTAGGGATCAAACTGTGTTCTCGGTCAGTGTAGTGCACCATTTTAGGATTTATTAGTACTTCTATTCAGAGACTGTGCTTGGGTACTTATTCAACATTCTTATAAACATATACGCTGTAAACAAAGTAAGTAAGCACTTTTGAAAAAAGGAATTGGACCAGGCTCTTACCGAAGCAAAAATAAAATCATCTTCATTTTAAAGAAATTCCTCTCCTAGGAAACTTTGAATCCATCTAAATCAAGGAAAACTACAGAGCTGAGAAATATATAATGTCCTTTTACAAATACACTGTAACAGAAGTAAATATTTTAAAGTGTTATGTAAAAAAAAAAAAAAAAAGGAGTATTAAAAAAAATCTTGGGGTGTGAGGGACCTTCCTAAGTAGGTCAGGGAACTCAGTCACACAGAAAAGGATTTTCATTATATAAAAATTAAAAACTTGTATATGGCAAAAACTTTTAATAAAGTTTAAATATTAATGCACACTATGAGAAAATATTAACAACATGTCATGGGCAGAATTAACTTCATAATAAATGCAAAACTTGACCAACATGTACAATAGTGTAGTTGAAAAACATTCAATCAGCTATTCTCACTTCAAAGGTGGTCAACACAGTGATGCTAATTGAAATGGTGGAAAATTTTTCATGTAATGACTTTTCAAAAAATGAATATGCTGGACAAGATATAAATTCAACAAATAGTAAGCAGAGACAAATCAGCCTTAGCCAGTTTTCCTGCAAAACTTGTGATACAAGTTGTGAGCCTCGTAAGGCACACATCTTGTAATTGCCGAAAGTAGTACTGACATGAAATATCCAGTCAGTTATGTTCATCAACCTCTAAAAGCCGGGCCCAAACTCACAAATGGATTAATCAGCTTCCAGACGTCTTAGCCTCTCAGATGAGGCACCACCTTCTTCTATTTTGAAAAGGACATAGGTCAAGGATGAAAAACTAGAGAAAGCTTTTGCTGTTGAGAGAAAGGACACACTTTAAACGAGATATAAATATGGTCTTGCTCAGGGTAGTCATGGGCCTGTTACTCTGGCAGCTGTCATGTTTACAAGTGTCCTGTGCCATTGTGGTTCACTGCTGTGCTGAGGGTGTCTGCTCTAGTCAGCCCAATAGTTTAAAGGTGTTGACTCTCACAGAGCAGTAGTCCATCCCCACATTGGTCAGAGACTCCTGTGGTCTGAAGACTCACTAACCTCTATTGATTTGCATTTGGAGCATCAGCACCTGCACTTATTAGCAAAAGGTCTCCAGACTGAGCCAATGTGCTTGCAAATAGTGGTCCAGACTTCTACAGGTAAGAAAACCTAATGCTGAAAGCCAGTGCTTTTGCTAAGCTCCAGAAGAAGCCCTGAAATGGAAGACTTCTGCCACTAAACAAGACGCCCAGCTATAAGTTACTTTACTTACCAAGCATGTCCTTGAGCTCATCAAGGTAGGTAGGACTTTTTATCAACATATTCAAAATGCAAAATCTGACAGTTGGGAGATAAAAATGTCTATAAGACCATTATGAGGAAGATCCTTATGGAAGAGGAAATACCGCAGAAGACAACAAATCAGCAAATCCTGATGTTGACGAACAGAGAAATCCTTACAAGTGTGGCAGATCTCATAGTAAACATGGGATGATTTCAGTTATACCAGACATATAAGAGGAATGGAGGATTTCATCCCTTTCAATCTCCTTAGGTCGATTGAGACAATAGAATGGTGATTTGGGGCTGTGAGGAATTCTGATTAAAAACATTTAATAGGGGCACCTGGCTGGCTCAGGAAGTAGAGCACTTGACTCTCAATTTCAGGGTCGTGAGTTCAAGCCCCACACTGGGTGGAGCCTACTTTAAAAACAAAACAGGGGTGCCTGGGTGGCTCAGTCAGTTGGGTGTCTGACTTTGGCTCAGGTCATGATCTCACGGTTCGTGGGTTCGAGCCCCATATCAGGCTCTGTGCTGATGGCTCAGAGCCTGGAGCCTGTTTCAGATTCTGTGTCTCCCTCTCTCTCTCTGCCCCACCCCTGCTTGCTCTCTGTTTCTCAAAACTGAATAAACATTAAAAAAAAAAATTAAAAACAAAAAACAAAACAAAAAACCTTCACATTTAATATGGTATGTTTATTACCATCGCAATGATAGAAAGATCAAATGTGACAATACCAACCCAGAAACAAACACTAGACTTCAATATATAATAATGTGCCGAGTATACTTAGTAGAGGCAAATACTACAGTGGGTGTCTGGATACCAGTACAGAAGTCAATCTTAAGTATATTCCCATACTTAAGAAGTGTCCTAAAAATTTAGGGACACAACCGTAATTACACCACTGTAAAAGTTTTGTTTCCTTTTGCTGTTATAGAAAAGCCTATTATACTTTACATCTAAAATTAATCTTCCTATGTGAATGTAAAAAAAATGTTAAAAAATGTAGAGTACACTTAAATTTCTGTGAACATGTAATTGTCAGCATGAATGTTTAAAACTGAAGCATGCTCTATGTTAAAAAGTTTTCTTTCCTTAAGAGACTGATTTAAAGTTTTATCAAGTCTTTTTTTATGTATTTGTATGTATTTTGGTGTATTTATTTTACTGAGATATAATTGACATACAACATCATATTAGTTTTAGGTGTCCAATCTAATGACTCAATATTTATATATATATTGTGAAATAATCCCCACAGTAAGTCTAGCTAACATCCATGGCCATGCATAGTTACAATTTTTTTTTTTTTTGTGATGAGGATATCAAGTCTTTTTAATAAGTTTGATGAATAATAAAACCGAACAATAGTACCACATCATTTCTGTGGGAATTTTAGACACAGAAATCTCCAAACAAGCACTTAAGCTTGTCACAACAAACCTTTCAAGGTCAAAGTCCATTGGCTAATCACTGTACTTGGGCTATTGTGTTTTGTATATGTCAGACATAGAAACTGTCAGAGACCTAGGTGGATGCTAAAGATGTAAATATCTTTAGGTAAGTGAGTCAGTCCTGCTGGATCAGAAATAAACATTTTATTAAGTCATCAAACCCAATCATTAGAAGTAATATTTTCTCAGTGAAATTAAGGAGTTTTCAAACAACTTAAAGAAAATTGTCCACTTTAAGAAATAATTCTCTTCAGTTAATCTCTATTTTGTCCATTGTCTGTACCTTTTTTTAAAAAAAAATTGTTTGAGAGAGAAATTGAGAGATTAAGAGAGAGGAGGAGGAGGAGGGGCAGAGAGAGAGAGACTAAGAGAGAATCCCAAGCAGGCTCTGTGCTGCCAGTTCAGAACCCAAAGTGGGGCTCAATCTCATGAACCTTGAGATCATGACCTGAGCCAAAATCAAGAGTTGGATGGTTAACAGACTGAGCCACCCAGGAGCCCCATCCCTCTACTTTTCATAACTAATTTTAATCAACTTAAATACAAACCTGGAAATTGCTTAGGTAAATTCAAATCAGATGAAAATGTGTTTTCACCTTAGAGATCCTGCCACTTAATATAGTATTTACTTCTGTGGAGGTTCAGCATGCATATTACAATGTGATGGACAGATTAGTCAAAAGAATATTTACATTTGCATGTTGGAAAGAACTGCTTCCTTGAGACAGTGTATAAAGGACTTATTATGGACCTATAATAATTCATAGCATTTTCATAGCATGCCATTATTATGACTGATTCACATACTGTTACCTGGAAGAATTTAGCTTGAGAAAACTCTTCTTATTTAGTGAACTTCGAAAAATTTCTTTTGCTGTTCTAAAGTCTGAATGAAAATCACTTGGGAATTGGAAATCAGGAGGGCCATACTTTCCATAGAACGGTTTAGAACATATTGAATTATGCCACAGTCTGGAGTGAGTAAAAAATTGCTTAGGAAAGGAGAATTTAATCTGGACAGAGAAAGGGAATGGAGTATAAATAAATTTTAAAGGTTGGTTATGCATGCTATGGCAAAGCTGTCACTTGACAGGTTTAATTTACAGAGTTGGCATTTAGGCTGCAGATAATCCAGACAGACACTGACCTAAGCAGCATTACTGGGGTAAGCCTTACATAAGGAGAAATGTTCTTGAACAGTTTCTGACAAACATAATAACCTTTATTTAACTAAAAGCTACAGTAGCCATACTTTTTTTTTTCCTACTCTAACACAATTTTTTTTTAATAACCAGGCATTTTGAACAAACATTGCTTTCTTAGTGCATTTCTCATTGTAAGATACTGAGTATGAGTGAAATAAGTAAAATAAGTCAGCAGAGAAGAATGAGTATCATATAATTTCACTTATATGTGGAATGTAAAAAACAAATGAACAAACAAAAGCAGAAGCAGACCCATAAATACAAAGAAGAAACTAGTGGTTGCCAGAGGGGAGGGGGTCTTGGGGGGTGGGCAAAATAGGTATCGAGGAATGGGAGTTATAGGCTTCCAGTTATGGAATGAATAAGTCAAGGGAACAAAAGATAAAGCATCGGTAATATAGTCAGTGGTATTGTAATAGCAGTGTTTGGTGAGCACAGCATAATGTATAGAGTTGTATAATAATTTTGTTGTGCACCTGAAACTAATGTAACATTGTGTGTCAACTGTACTTCAATTTTAAAAAAGGAGGAAAATTAGTATAGTAGCATTTTGAGATTTTTTTCTATTTAAGGACAGTTGTCCTATTATATAGCCCTTGAATCCTCACACATATTAATATACATAGTAGACACTCAACTAATATTTTTTTGGATATGATCAGGTTACTTTTTCACTTAAAATCCTTTTGGGGCATCCCAGTCCTAGTTTTCCCAGTCCTAAATTTTCTTTGCAGGCACCTTTAACAATGGTGTTCGCTGGTGTTTTGTCCTTCGGTCTCTAGGCCCCATTCTGTATGCTCCCTGGGGTTTTCACCTACCATAGCTTTGGCTCTTGATCTTCCCTCCCTCCTCAACACTTCCGGCACTCTGCTCTCTTATGAAGAACAATGTAAATGTTGTTTTTGCCTCCAATATAACTTATATACAGACGAGGAAAGAGAAAATAGCAAGCGACTAAGCAAAGAATAGAAGTATAAGTTGCAATATGTGTTGCGAAGGAGGTAAGCAGAATAGCTGGTGGGGTGACTTACTTTAGGCAGGGAAGTCAGGGGCGGTATCTCCCAGGAGACCCAGACCTAAATGACAAGAATGAGTCACGGTAAGAGGGAGAGGAGGAGAGATATTCTTGGTGGAGAAAAATGACAAATAACTGAGGTGGGAAAAGGTTGGTGGTGCTCAAAAAGATGAAAGACCTGAGGAACTTCAGCACAATAAGGGAAGAAAGACAGGTGTCAGCCTGGAGATCTGGCAGAGACCAAATCATGCCAACCTTGGTAAGAATTTGGATTTTTATTTTAAGAACAATGAGCAACAGCTGTAGACCAGGAAATATATGTTTTAAGAACATAATTTTTCTTATTCTGTGGAGTGTGGATTGGAGGGAGTCCTAGAGTGGAATTAGTGTCATGTGGTCAAAGACTTGAGGTTTCCTATCTTGCTAAATGGGGGGAAATGATGGTGTTGACTATCATAGGACAGCAGAAATGGACGAAAGTGGCTAGATCAGAGATACAGAAATACAACTGAGAAGGTTAGAATCACAACGTGCCCCATGGCTTCTAAAAATTTTTGTTAATATCCCAACAAGGATGTAAGTCCATTATTGTAAGCCTGTTTTATGCTATGATACTGAATTGTGGAAGCACACTGACATAAAGTTCCAAAATTCACATGATCGTTTTCATTAGCATTATGTTTTTGAGGACACACTAGAAGCTTAAAAGAAATAAAGGTACTCAAAGTATGCTTGGAGAAGGGCACTATTTGTGAGGATTTTAAGAAACATAAGAGTGGGAAATCCTAAAAATTGTATATTTAGGTTTGCAGAGAACAATCAAACTCCTGATATATAACTATGATAGTAAGAAAAACTAAAACTTATTGTGCCCTTATTGCTTTCCAAGCAGCGCTCAATACACATTTGCATTTTTTTAAATTGAACTTGTTAGAAAAATCGGACCCTGAGGTAGAAATTTGTTAAAGGAACCAACCCATAATACGTGACAGAGTTTGAGATGTCTATGTAATGAAACATCTGCATAATGACATATTCTTCAGATATTAAAAGTATCCTTTAATGATTTTAACTTGGAGAAAATGCTTACTTTGTAATGTTAAATGAAAAGAAACAGAATACATGTTATATAATTTGTATGATTACAACTATGTAAAAATACAAGTTAAAAATAGAAAAAAATATAAACTAAAATGTTCACCATGTTATAGCTGACATTTAAGTGCTTTGCAGATAGATGTGATGAACAGTTTTTGTTCTTCATAAATTTGTATATTTTCCAATTTCTTTCCAAAAATGCTACTCTTATAAAGGGGAGAGATAGAAAATGAAGGACTAAAGGAATTTAATCACATCCAATATTCTTAATATTTTCAGAATTTCATGGAATATTTTCAGAAAATGAGTGTCTAGAATGTTATTTACATAGAAGCAATTTGAAACATAACTGTACGATGACTATTCAGAAGAAGAAATGGTATTGTCCAAGAAAATGTTGTTCTCATAGGTCTGTAGCCTTGTTATCCCTGCAGCAGAAATGGAGGCACCAGGTTATGCTGGTTATGCTAAGCTGACTCCAGCTGTCAAAACATCACATACATTCTTGTTTTGAGCTCCCAGAGAATTAATCTCATTATAATTTGTTTTTAATGTAGATTTATTTGCCATCAGATGTGGGAATGTAATGCCCAACCAGTGAGAAGCTCCCTGGGAACTTGAAATAAAAGGAAATATGGTTGCCTTCAGAGAATTAAAACAGAAACACTGCCATAATGAAGGTGATTATATACCATATTGTGGTTATAAACCAAACGATGGCCTATAAATGTATGTCTAAGATTTGGAAACATGTAAAACTTGAGTCAAGGTGACTTGAATGTAATCTTAGGGAAGTTGTACTGGAATGTGTAAGCTGAAACAGAATCAATTTTTGTATCTGTCCAGAGGAAGATTGTGAGAGCAGAAGGAAGAGGATAACTATGTACTCAGAAGAGTAAAGTCTAATGACTTGAAGATTGTCAGTGTTTATCCATCTCTGTCTAGGGAACACACACTGAATCTGTACACCATAAGCATGCTGGTTGTTGCAGAAATATGTATTATTATAGGATGGTATTAATAACATCAACTGACATTTATTGAATGCTTACTATGCACTGGGTACTGCATTAAGCACTGTTTCAATCCTTTTGTAAATCTGTCTACATTGATATTATCGCCATTATAAAAATCAAGACATAGAGCCTCACAAAGGTTAAGGTCATGCAAGTATCATATGATGCAATTGGGATTTAAATCCCAGTGGCTTGAGTGCAAGAGTCCCTGCCTCCGCCACTCTGCCAAGCTGCTCTCCTTGTCTTGAAATATCCCTTTAAGATTATTTACTTTTTTATGCTCTGGTTCTTTGCTCAACCAACTTTTATTTTTATTTATTTATTTTTAGTAATTTCTATATCCAATGTGGGGCTCGAACTCCTGACGCCAAGATCAAGAGTTGCATGTTCTTCCAACTGAGCCAGCCAGGTGCCCCTCAACAAACTTTTAACTGTCATTTGGATTCCCACATATCCTAATTCTAGAAGGAATTATCCCATTGCAAATGAACTTGCATTCTGGGTTTATATGTCATCTTTTGATGAGTTGATTACGAGTGAATCATAAAATATGATTATGTAGTAAATTACTGAAAACCCATCTCTTGTTCTCATGAATATTTCAAGGGAAATTGCCTTGTAGGTAGTGCTACTCAAAGTGTAGTTTGTGAACTGGTGCCAGGTATCGAAGAGACAAGTATAGAAGTTGAGAGCAAGCATTTAGAAACTTGCATAGCAATTGATAGGGTAATTTTATGCCTATCAAATTTAATTTTTAAAATTAGATTGGGGCGCCTGGGTGGCGCAGTCGGTTAAGCGTCCGACTTCAGCCAGGTCACGATCTCGCGGTCCGTGAGTTCGAGCCCCGCGTCAGGCTCTGGGCTGATGGCTCGGAGCCTGGAGCCTGTTTCCGATTCTGTGTCTCCCTCTCTCTCTGCCCCTCCCCCATTCATGCTCTGTCTCTCTCTGTCCCAAAAATAAATAAAAAAACGTTGAAAAAAAAAATTTAAAAAAAATAAAAAAAAATAAAATTAGATTTGTATTTTTAAGTATTTAAAATTTTTCATTTTCTAGTCATTGTTTTATTAAGAAACACTGCTGTAACAAATGAATACTATAGAAATTAATTAGTTATAGGGGCACCTGGGTGGCTCAGTTGGTTAAGCGCCCAACTTTGGCTCAGGTCATGATCTCATGGTTTGTGGGTTTGAGCCCGGCATTGGGCTCCATGCTGACAGTGCTGAGCCTGCTTGGGATTCTCTCTCCCTCCCTCTCTCCCTGCCCCTCTCCCATTTGCAGACTCTCTCTCTCAAAAATAAATAAATAAACTTAAAAAAAAGAAGAAATTGATTATAAAAAGCATTACTGTGAGTACTTTCTTTAGTCTTTTGTGAATGAGCCTACTCCATGATCTTTTACAATATTATTTATTCTTGGTCTGTCCATCCTGGGTTTCTGTCATCAGGAAGAAAGAAACTATACTGTTTCTCAGCTTCCTTCAGTAAGCTTTAAATAAGAACTATGGTTGTGGTTTTACAAATATATGAACATATTTGTGTTGCTACATTAGTGTGCATCTGTCAGGACAATTTAGAGTTACCATAGCACACTTCCATAGAGTTCAAAAGGGAACTGAAAATATTATTGACAACAGATGACAGTGAGGAAAATTATGTCTATAACAAACTTACAGACCAATGATTATATTACTCTTTGTTGCTATTTAAGCTTTTTTCCTTTTATTTAATATTCATTGTGTAAACTAAACTCACTATTTTAAAAGATGTGATGGATATGTTAACTAACTGAATTTAAATAAAAATGTAGAAAGAAAAAAAACAAAAATACTTTGAGGATCCTTATAACATTTTCTGTAACAGCATTTTGAAATATGAAGCTTGAGCCAGGTGTCACCTTGCGAATGCTTCTAAGAACTTCTACAGATTTCTCCAGAATAGATAGACATCATTGACCAGAAAAATCTCCAGTGTCCTTTTAAAAAGGGAGCAACTCAAGAAAAATGGCTCCAAGAAGTCGAGGAATTATTAAACTTCACAGTTAAAAACTAGAGCCAGGGGGCGCCTGGGTGGCTCAGTCGGTTAAGTGTCCGAGTTCGGCTCAGGTCCTGATCTTAAAAATCCTCCAGTGGCCTTCAATTAAGTTTTGGAGAATTTCTAAACATTTTAGCAAGACATTTGAGACCCTCCAAAATCATGTCTTTGCCTTACCTGCCCTACCTTCTGCTCTGCTGTTACTCTTCTAGCCTTTGAAACCCATTGTGATTTCCAAAATGCATGCTGTGCTTTCTCACACCTTCATGTCTGCAACTCCTTTTACCTGGAAAATTCTGTTTCTACTTCCCCTAAAACCTCAAAATTAATTCTTTTGTGAAGTCTTCTTGACCTTTCCATCAGCATGGATACTCCATTCCCTGTGCTTTCATAGTAACTTGCACATACCTCTATTGGCAGTATTTATGGCATTATGGTAATCATTTTTGTAAACTCTATCTGTCTCCTTTATATATTATGGAACTCTCCAAGGCAGAGGAGTGCCTGTGCCTAACACGGTACTTGGGACATGGGAGGTATTTAATGAGCAGCTAGTGTATTTTGTGCTATTATTGTTTTGTGCTTGATTTAAGGATGTTTGGAGGACAATACTAGTGTTTGGTAGGCAGAGAAACCCTGAGAAATAGCATCTGGCAGCAGACAATGAGATTAGAAGGTGAAATCAAGAAAGTGATGATGATAACAGGCTGGCTTATCTTGGATGGTATCATCCAAGAGGACAGATTGTTTACTAGCTTTTTATTTTTATTTTTTTCTGTGTTTGAGAACTTCTCCTAAAAGACTATAATTCACTTTTACATTAATGTTTAGGATAGTCTTACTTTTTACTCCTTGAAATGAATAACAAGACAAAAGAACTGACAAATAGTATCAGTGACTCAGGAATAAATTATTGATCTTGTACAGATTCACCCAAAGTGATAGTGACATGCTGATCTCTTTGGCAGAGGCTTTGAACAGAGAATTCTAGACTTAACTTCCCCTTTAGTATCATCCTCCAATTTGTGCACTATAAGGCAGACAGAAACCATGCCTTGAGAAATTATTTAACATGGCAAACCTAAAGCAAGTTTATTGTAATATTTTTTTAAAGTGTCATATTGTTTTAATGTGATTAAACTTTTAGATTAGAAAAAATGTGAAATGGATGAGTGGACCAACTTTTGGAAATTTAAGGGAAACATTTCCTTTGTCTTTATTTTGTTTGTTGTACTAAAGAAATGCTAATTAACATTAAAATTTAATTGGGCAGAATGTGGCACATGTTCATTTGGCTGTTGGGTAATCTTTACATACACTGAAATTGCTGACCAATAAGTGATAGGGATGGCTATTTAAGAACACATTTTACAATGTTTTAATTTTTTAATTTTTAAAAATTAAAAAAAAATCTCAGCCACTCTATTTTGCTTTATTTTTCTAATCCCTACACCCAACATGGGGCTCAAACTCACAACCCTGAGATCAAGAGTCACATGCTCTACTGACTGAGGCAGCCAGGCATCCCCAGATTTCACAACATTTTTAATAGTTTTCCTTCAATTAATCTATTTTGAGAAGGGAAAATCCTGGCTGGTGACTACTGTACATAGAGGGATTAATTTAAAATGGCAGATATCTTGGGGTATTTGCATTCTATCTAGAGTTTTATCCTGCAACCATGTACAAAATCTGTATTATGGAAATCATTAAAAATGGCCCTTCATGGCTCTTAGTTGCTTTTTATTCTTGGACCCTTGGCTTCTACATAACAATCTTTCATTTAAAACATTTTTTTAATGTTTACTTATATTTGAGAGAGCGCGCGCGCGCGAGAGAGAGAGACAGAGCAGCAGAGAGAGAGGGAGACACAGAGTCCAAAGCAGGCTCTAGGCTCTGAGCTGACAGTTCAGATGCGGGGCTCAAACCCACAAACTGTGAGATCATGACCTGAGCTGAAGTCAGATGCTTAACTGAATGAGCCACCCAGATGCCCCAATAATCTTTCATTTTTAAGGGGCTTTTATCTTTTCAAAGCACTCTAACCACATGGTTCAGCCTCTCTCTCTGCCTGCCATGGTCACTGTAAGGGGAAATTTGAAGTGTTTATGTCTGCATGCTGTGTTGGAGGCACTGAGATTCTGAGCTGTTGGAATGCTGAAAGTCAGGAAATGCAGCAAGGGGTTGGAGGATGGAGTTTTTCCAAATGTAAGAGGATGAAACCAATTTTGAGCCATGTAAAGATAGAACTGGAAAGGCCCGGAAGTTAATCCAATTATGCCTCAGAGAACAGACCTCTGGAGAGGATAAGTGACTCATCCAAGTGCTCACCGAAAGTGGCAGTCATCTCAGAGCCAAGGGGAAGTCCTCCTAACAGGAATGTACTTTGCATTTCCATGCAATTTGACTCCTCAGATAATTCCCTTTGTATTATCTGATCACATCTCTTACCTACTCTAGCAAGGCATTGGGAGGAGAATTGGCTATCCCACCTTATATAAGGAGAGATTAAAACAACACACTTAGTAAATAAAGGAACCAGTCAAAATTGAAAACTGCTCCCAGACTTATTATTCTTTCCATAATTTCAGGATCCACGTGTCCCTTAAATAATGCTCAAATCTTCTCTGATGCCCTGGCTCCTTAACCCTTTAGAGGTACTGCGGCTGATTCTGATTATTTACAAGATGAGGTCTGTGAATCTCTAAAAAAAATTTTTTTATTAGTTTTCTTTTTCTTTTTGATTGGCAGAGAGAGACAGAGCGCGTGTGGGGGAGGGGCAGAGAGAGAGGGAGACACAGAATCCGAAGAAAGGTACAGGCTCCTAGCTGTCCGCATGGAGCCCGATGTGGGGCCCGAACCCAGGAACCGCGAGATCACGACCGGTCAGAAGTCAGACACTCAACCGACTGAGCCACCCAGGCGCCCCGAAGCCTGAATCTTAAAAGCTGAGGATGCTGGCTGCTGTAAGCTCATCATTACTTGGCAGAGTCCAAGCACACCTTTGGTCATACAAGGTAGGTATGTTACTCAGGAAGACAAAATCATCCATTTCTAGTACAGTGGGGCACAGAAGCTTCCTTGTGGTTCTAAGAATTATGATCGCATTAGCAGCTACAGCAGTAACAGTAATAATTCTGGTATCCCAGACCCCATGCTATTTCTACAAATGTGTATCTGAAGACACAGGAGAGGAGCTGACAGTGATTTCAAGGATTTTACCTCCTTTAGGTCTATATCAAATGAGTGTTGACAAGAAAACCCAATTCTTTTTTTTTTTTTTTTAATGTTTTTTTTTGAGAGAGAGAGAGACAGACAGACAGAGCACAAGTGGGGGAGGGGCAGAGAGAGAGAGGGAAACATAGAATCTGAAGCAAGCTCCAGCTCAG
Source organism: Panthera uncia (assembly GCF_023721935.1). Lineage (NCBI taxonomy): Eukaryota > Metazoa > Chordata > Mammalia > Carnivora > Felidae > Panthera > Panthera uncia. The sequence goes on along the minus strand of NW_026057580.1, from coordinate 27,471,129 downwards.
AGCTGTCAGCACAGAGCCTGATGTGGGGCTTGAACTCACAACCTGCAAGATCATGACCTGAGCAGAAGTCCCAACACTTACCCTACTGAGCCACCCAGGCGCCCCAAGAAAACCCAATTCTTAAATACTCTGATTTCCAGGGAACTCTTTCAAGGTCCTTGTCTGTACTCTGAAAAAATCTGACTCAATCCTTTAGTGATGGAGAAGGTTGCCATGGTGAGTCATACCCGTACCTCCACCTATTTTGACAGCCTCTAAAGTTTCTTTTGAGCCTGTTTCCTTTGCTGAGCCAACTATGTTCTCCTTGGAAGAAGGGAGGAACAGTCAGCACTATGTCTATTACTAGAAATAAACAGCAGTTGTTCTGGGAGTGAAGAGATGAAAAGAAATGGAGGTACGAGTTTCCTAGGAATACATGGAATCATTGCTGCCTTGCTTAGCTCTGCTCCAATATCAACCACAAGTTAACATCTTTAGCAGAAACCATACTGTGTGTTACAGAACTGCCCAGACTGCCCCTAAAAACATTTTTCTCCTTATAAGATCCTGACAATAATTTCTGTTGACATTTTCTATGCACTGGTCTAAGAGGTGAGTGTGCAACCATGATAAGGATGCTGTCCTCAAAAGCTACCCGTTATGTAAACAGCTACAATACTGTGCAATAAGTATAATGGATGTTTTCTGTCATGTGCTATGGGAACTCTGCAGAGTTATGCCTAGTTCTGCCTGGAGGGTTGGAATGGGGAGTAGAAGTGAAGTCAGGACAGTATTCCTAAAGAGGGACTGGAGTCTAGAAGAAAGAGTATGAGAATTTCTGGTCCCAAGTTTTGAACCACATGCTCCCAGTATTATGGTAATTGGATAAAAAGAACATAAATGGTTTTCATATGTGTTGAGATTTTCCACAGGGATCAGAAACTTGACAAGGATAGAGAAAAATTCTACTATAATGAAATGTACTTGGATTAAAAAAAAGACTGCAAGACTGAGTTATAACTAAATACATTTCTGGTGAGAAGAATTGTAGTCTTTTTATTGCCTCTGCTGCGAGAAGTCTGCCATCTGTTAATCTGAAAATTTGTGCTTCCAGTATTCTGTTTAAAAAAAAAAAAAATTAGAGGTGCCTGTCTGGCTCAGTTGGTAGAGCATGTGACTCTTAATTTCAGGGTTGTAAGTTTGAACCCCACATTGGGTGTAGAGAATACTTAAAAATAAAATCTTAAAAAAATTAAATCACTAAATTATCCCTCCTACCAAAAAAGGATTGTCTGTGGAAGTTTCTAGATTGATAACTAGAAATTTCCAGCTGTGCTTATAAGTTTCTTAAAGCAAGGCCAAGGAATATGACATCATTAACTTTGATAGCTTGCTATTATTCTTTCTTATTTTCTGCTTCAAACAACTATAACCATTATCTTCTAAATATCTTGAATCAAATAAGTTACTTTTATCCCATTGCAATTATACTCCCAAACTGGACAATAGTTTTGTTTAACTATTCACACCATAATTTTTTCTTCCTTTCCCTTGTCCTACTATCCCTTGTGATTTTTATTTTACTTTTAAAAAATATTTATTTATTTATATTTGAGGGGTGGGGGCAGAGTGCAAGGGAGAGAGAGAATCCCAAGCAGGCTCTGTGCTGTCAGGGCAGAGCCTGGACATGGAACTCAGACCCACAAACTGTGAGATCATGACCTGAGCTGAAATCAAGAGTCAGACAGCCAACAGAGCCACCTAGGTGCCTCGCCCTTTGTGAATTTTAGATCATGCTTTGCCTTTTCTTGCTCCTTCACACAAAAGCACTGAATTCAGATTCCCTTCTGATCTAATTAGAAATAATGCAATCAATTCTTCACCAGTAAACTATACATTCCTTAGCTGTGACTCCTCATTGGGGCATCTAGATCTAAAATATGTACTAAAGGCCAGAGAAGATTGACAAATCTAGCTACACTGTGACACTAAAATAGCTGTACTACATGACAGGATTCCAAGCTGGCTGTCATTAACCCATCTTAGCCAACAAGAACTCTATTTTTAGGTTACCCATGTAATTGGTTATTTATAAGGAGGAAGCACATTGACATTTGGTTTTCACTATGGAGCATGGAGACCAAAACTGTGTGTGCAAACCATTCAGTTATTACAGCAGGTTCTATTCAAATTTGAATAACAAACTACCTTTTAAAACGGAACTTTGATATCAAGAGGTTGCACTCAGTAAAGTCATAGCACACGATTATTGGGGACCTATTTGATTAGGCAAAATATGTAGTTTAAAGTTGAATAGAATACTTTAAGGAAAAGATGGTTTGAGTTTAGTCAATATTCTAAGATATACATCTTTTCTTTACTACTTTAAACTTTGCAGACCAGTTAAATACAATCTGGTAAATTTGTATGAAAAGTTCTATACAACTATTTATGTCACATAATCCTGCTTTTGAAACAAAATATTTGTATAAACATAGAAAAAAAAAGTGTCTGGAAAGAGATACATGAAAATGTATATAGTGACTATTTCTGAAGTTGAATAAATTATGGACATTTTATTTTCTATTTTCTATTTTTCTTTATCTTTCAAATTACCTACAGTGGCTTATATTGTTTTTATATATAACAAGAACACTATCAACATTTTTTTAAAGGTCTAGGTAATTATGGTCAAGTATGTTCAATTAGATTTCCAAAGAAAAATTAATTTCAGGTTATAAAAAATAAATTGTGGTTCACTTTTCAGTTATCAGATTGATTGATTTTTTTAAATTACAAAAAATACTGATTTTTAAACTTCCAGTGATGAGATATTACATTATTACATAGCACAGCTCTTACTGGACCTGGTTTCAAAGTTTGATAATCTTAGGTTAATCAAAATATAAATTTTGTGACCATAGTTTCTCCAATTATCTGGGATAGTTCTGATGTCACATATTTGTCTTACTGACTGACCTTATATTTGGGCCGTAAAATATGATTGAACACATGTGTAATCTGGAAATTAGATTACTTCTTTATAAATTGAAACTTTTTTTGATAGAAAAAGTAATCATGTACACAGTTCTACAAATCAAACACGATTAGAGATGCTTAGAAACAAACCCCCCAACCCACAGATCTACTTCTTAGAGAGAACCGCTGTTCTAAAGGCTGAGGAGCTTGACTTTGGGGCCCTCTTAACACACCAGTTGGTGTGGGTCCACTCACCTTGTCTCTAAAGTGTTCTCTTGGGGTCGGTTCAGTCGGTTATCAGGAGAAAGTTCCACACTTTGTGGCTTTTCTCTCAGCTCTCCAGGTGGATCACCCAAGCCTCTTCCAACTCCTTTTTTTTTTTTTTTTTTTTTCAACGTTTTTTAATTTATTTTTGGGACAGAGAGAGACATAGCATGAACGGGGGAGGGGCAGAGAGAGAGGGAGACACAGAATCGGAAACAGGCTCCAGGCTCCGAGCCATCAGCCCAGAGCCTGACGCGGGGCTCGAACTCACGGACCGTGAGATCGTGACCTGGCTGAAGTCGGACGCTTAACCGACTGCGCCACCCAGGCGCCCCTTCCAACTCCTTTTATAATCCTGAAGGAGTGGGCAAACTTTTCCTCCTCAGTTGATTAAATTATCTCTAAAGGAACTTATTTTCACACCTCTGTTGATAGCTCTGCTTGAAGAGGCACACAGAGCTCTTTGTTTTGAATTTATTATATAGATTCAAAAAGCAAACACAGTGGGTTATATGCTTGCTGTGTGGTTCCTACTTCCCAATAAATTTTTTTAATCCTTCAAATCTTGTCAACATTTGTCTCTGGTTGCCCGAGGGAAGGGGGTGTGTGTGTCAAGGTATGGGCAAAATGGGTGAAAGGGAATGGGACATACAGGTTACCAGTTTCATAACTGGCCCAGAAATAAGTCACGGGAGTAAAAGATACAGCATAGGGAGTATAGAAAATTATATTATAATAGAGTTGTATGAAGATATGTAGTTATACTTGTGATGTACTTGTGGTGAGCATAGTAGAATGTATAGAGAAGTTGAATCACTGTGTTGTACACCTGAAACTAATGTCATTGTGTGTCAACTATACTCAATGATGTATATGAAAGGACAGTTCTCAAATAAAAGGTTTTTTAAGTTTATTTATTTGTTGAGAGAGAGAGAGAGCACAAGTGTTGAGTAGGGGTGGGGCAGAGGGAGAGGGAGAGAATACCAAGCAGGTCCCTCAAATAAAAATTTTTGACAGAAAATAAGTGAAGGTCAACTATTACCATTTTAAACCAAAACTTCTAAAAGCCCTTGTTTCTGGCAGGGCACCTGGGTGGCTCAGTCGGTTGAGCGTCTGACTGGCTCAGGTCATGATCTCATGGTTCATGAATTAGAACCCTGCATCCAGCTCACTGCTGTCAGAGCAGAGCCTGCTTTGGATCCTCTGTCCTCCTCTCTCTCTGCCCCTCCCCGGGTCACTTGCTCTCTCTCAAAAAGAAACATTTAAAAAACAAAACAAAAAAACCCCTTATTTCTGGCAACATCTTTTTGAATAATCTCTCTTTAATAACTATTTCAATCCATAATGCTTATGAGTCTTAAAAACCTATTGAGATCACTTACTTGCTCATTAAATAAATCATTATCAAGAGTCAATTAGGTGTATGGATCTTGTGACAGAAGGGGAAATAGGGTGATATGAGACCACCTTCTGGTTCAGGGAGCCTACTATCTTTGTGTCATTCCTTATTCAAGAACGCTCTCAAAGACAAAAAAAAAAAACAAAACCTCTAAAATACTGAAGCCTTGATTATTTCAGAACTCTGAAACTACTTTCTGAATTTCTTGAATTAAGAAAGTAAGCAAATGTATTTTGCATAATGGAATCAGGTTTTTCACTGCCAGAAAAGGGGAGTTACAAATGTGGAAAATGGGAAGGCTGGGACATTGGATTGGGTTTTGAACACACCTAATGTCCAGATTTTGGTTTCTGAAAAGCATTCTTCTCTAAAGGAAAACAAGCCTCTTTGGAGAAATGAATGGTTCCTGGGCTGAGTCTGGGAAAATACAAAATGAGTCTAGAACAACTTGAGCTAGAAATTTAAAAAGTGCTCAGAGATTAAAGGAAACCTATGTAAAGGAGTTAGAAACCAGCTTGAATGGGCTCCTACTGGCCAAATCTGGGATAATTTGGTATCAAAATAAGTAAGGATAGTAATCTATTATAAACCATTGAATAAAATGAGAATCCATGTGTCCATATTGAAATACACATTTGAGGGTGAAGAGAAAGATCTTCCTTATTGTACAACGCCAATTAGTATATGTGGAAGAAGTGGAATTAGCAAATCATCATTTGGCAACTATCATGGTAATAATTCAGAAAATAATCACCAATGCTAAATCTAGTGAGTGAATGTTTGATGTGTATAGGGTGTATAGTCTCAAAGTATCCTGCTGGAGACACTTATTAATTCCAAAGGAAAAAGTAGTTACTTTAGCGAGGGAAACCTGATAGTTTCCCTTGACAAAATGAGCAAGATTAGTATCATCAATAATGGGAAAAGCTCACAAGTGCCTCCCGAGCACAAAGAAAAAAAAACAATGTCACTTCAGGGGTGTTCTTGCCAAATATGCATAACCCAAATCTAATCATAGGAAAACATTAGACAAACCCAAACTGAGGCATGTCCTAAAAACAACTGCTTATACAGTAGTCCCCACTTATCTGTGGGGGATATCATCCAAGCCCCTTAGTTGATGCAAGAAACTGCAGATAGTACTCAACCTTGTGTACAATGTTTTTCCTTTATAAATTAGGCACAGTAAGAAATTAGCAACAATAATTAATAATAAAATAGAAGAATTATAATACCATCATGTAATAAAAGTTATGTGAATATGGTCTCTCAAAATATCTTATTATACTGTACGCACTTTTCTTGTGATAATGTGAGATGATAAAATGCCTATGTGATGAGATGAACTGAAGTGAATGATGTAGGCATTGTGATGTGGCTATGATGGTCCTTGTGACAATACATCAGAAGGAGGATCATCTTCTGGAACTCAGTTGAACATGGGACACTGAAAATTCAGCAAGTGAAATTGTGGGTAAGTGGGAACTAGAGATAGTACCTATTAGAAAAACCAAGGTCATGAAGGATTAGGAATAACTGAAGCACTGTCAAGATTAAAGCAAACATGACATGACAACTGAATACAGTCTACGATCCAGGATCTTCTTTTGCTATAAATGTTATTGGAACTATTGGAAAAATATGAATGTCTGTGAGTTAGCTAATATTATTGTATCAGGGCTAGTTTCCTGATCTTGATTATTGCACTGCAAGTAAGTAAGAGAATGTTCTCATTCTCGTTTTCAGGACTCTGGGGTTTTAGTACAATAATAAATAAATAAATAATAAGGGGTTAAGGGCATCATGTTTGCAGTTTACTTGTAGTTTAGAGAATAAAATGATATGTATACATACATATAGTATTGTGACAGAAATCTCATTTTGTGTCTAACTTTTTTTCAAAACCAAGACTAGATTTTAAGAACTATCTATGTTTCTATGTGTACATCTAGTCTTCTGTTTCTTCTGAATGCATGATGGTATTTCAAGGAGTAATTGCTTCTACCACATTGTGTTTATCCGCTCCCCACTCATGGATACTAGATTGCCTCTGACTTTCATCACAATCTTTAAACAGGTCTCCTTTTTTCTTAGGGAAGGATAGTCAGGAGCTAAATTGCAGCGGGCACAGTGTATACCTATATTGATTTGACCAAGAAACTGGATTGTTTTCTAGAAGGTTACATCAATATACTCTTCCACCAGTAGACACAGACACTCCTGTCTCCCTCTGTATCTCAAACCCTCCAGCACTTGGCACTAGCCAGCTTCCTAATTCTTTCTTTCTTTCTTTCTTTCTTTCTTTCTTTCTTTCTTTCTTTCTTTTTGAGAGAGAGAGAGGAGAGAGAGAGACAGACAGACAGAGTGTGAGCAGGGGGAGGGACAGAGAGAGACGGAGACACAGAATCTGAAGAAGGCTCCAGGCTCTGAGCTATCAGCACAGAGCCTGACGTGGGGCTCGAACCCACAAACCATGAGACCATGACCCGAGCCGAGGTCAGATGCTCAACCAACTGAGCCACCCAGGCACCCCCAGCTTCCTAATTCTTGACCATTAAATGGATGTAAAGTGTTATTTCATAGTTTTTAAAAATTCTGTATTCCTCTAATTATTAATAAGTTTGAACATTATATGTTTGTGGATCATCTTTTGAATTTCTTCTGAAAATAGACTATTTAGATTCTTTGCCTTTAAAAAAAACTTTCCTGTTTCTTGTCAATTTGTAGTTCTTTGCAAACCATAAAGAATCACGATTAGGGGTGCCTGGGTGGCTCAGTTGGTTGTGCGTTTGACTCTTGATTCCATGATCCCAGGGTCATGGAATCAAGCCCCACGTTGGGCTCTGTGCTGAGCATGGAGCCTACTTAAAATTATCTGTCTCTTTCTCTCTCCCTCTGCCCTTCTCTTCCCTCCCCCTCAAAAATGAAAAAAAAAAATCACAATTAAACATGGAGGATAATGATTATCCCTAGGTAAGTTGGAAGAGGAATAGAATCCAGAAAAGATATATAGGAGAAACTCAATGGCATTGTAATGTTTAATTTCTTAGAGTAGGTGGTGGTTCAAGGATATGTATTGACTTATTCTTTATGTCCTTGTAAATCTTATGTGTTATGTCATTTTAAACAAATCGTACATGCTAGAGTTTAATCAGTATTTTAAATCAGTAATTCTCAAAGTGTGGTCCCGACAGCAGTACAGCATCACCAGAGAACTCAGAAATGCAAAATTGACCTGCACTGCAGAACTCTGGACTCAGAAACTCTTGGAGGTGAGGCCCAGCATTCTGTTTTATCAAGGCTCCCAGATGATTCTTCAGCAGTTAAAGTTTTTGAATTATTGTTGTAGGGAGAAACTAAAGCACATTTTGATGTTATCTTAAAAATAAGAAATTTTCCTCTTGAAACCCCCAGCTATTCTTTTTCTTTTTTTTTTTTTGAATGCCATATCTTGGTACCTGCAGGATTTTATATGCCTGGTCCATATTTCAAAACTTTTAAATCATTTATTGCTTCTGTAATGCCACCGCTTAAAGACTGGGACATGTAACTTCATCACCAAGAGTCCTCAACTGAACGTTAAGCCAATTTAATTTCTATCTAATCTCTTTTAACTCAGAATAGTCGACACACATCTTTTATAATTGAATCGGTAAGTTATTGTCTCAGTGTTTGTATGTCTTTTCTTTTTTATGAAGAACGGAGATCCAACAATGCTTGTTAAACTTTCAGTACAATTTCTTGAAATCTGGGTGATAGAGAAACTAATAGATCAGCTCTGGGAGTTTCTGTTTCTTTCCCTTGATGCCAGCTTCCAACCAGAAACCCAAGAAACACTATCTCTTCAACAACCTATCATTTTGCTAGTAAACACCCCAGCTCCTATTCTGAGGAACCTTTAATGGGGATGATAGGACACAGTTCTGCTGAGGTAGTGCCTGGAATTTGCATGTACATCTAATGTCAGCACATTTTTAAAAGTTTCCCCACTATCTGCAAAATAATTTCAGAGATAATTTATCTTTGTATCTGACTAATCTCCATTTGGCTGTACAAGGCTAGCCTCAGGTAAACTCTGCATGATGCAGAAGAGATTTGTCTGTGACACCATATCCGCTTTTTATTCTTTTAAATCCCTGTCTGGGCCTGCCTGTACTCTTATGGTAGGACTCTCCCTCATTCCCCTCCACTAGGGCTGTGGCCCTTTCTCCAGATTCTCAGTTGAGGTGTCCTCACTGTGCCCCTTGGGTCAGGATGGTCATCTTCCCCTCTTCCTTTCATCAAATGAACCTGTAGAGTCCTTATTACCTCAGGGTTAGGATCTACTGATAAAGGTGTTAATGGATTTATGTAGAATGAATCAATCCTGGCTGTGCTCAGCCTGTGGTTTTCAAATCTCTTTTAGGAACATCTATCATTGAAAAAGAAGTAAACGGGTTCAAGATTCAACTAATCCTGTTTTAAGAGGATTAGTTTTGGAGCTCAGCCAGTTGGCTCCTTTCTCTGGGGGTGAAGAAAACCCAAGACTGATTCTCTACCCAACATTTGAAGCACCTGGGGAGTGTTGAAAACCATATTGATAGCAAGGCCCCATCCCTAAAAATTCTGATATAATTGGTCTGAGATGGGGCCTGAGCATTGGTAGTTCTAAAAGCTCTCAGGAGTTACTAATATGGTTCTCCACCTTTATCATGCATAGAATTATCTGTAGAGCTTTGTTAAAACTTGATTACCAGGTCCCACCCCTTAGTGGCTGGTTCAGTAGGTCTGGGATGGGGCTCTGTAATTTGCAATTCTAAATTTTTTTTTAATGTTTAGTTTTGAGAGATAGAGCACAAGCAGGGGAGGTGCAGAGAGAAAGAGGGGGACAGAATCTGAAGCAGGCTCTAAGCTCTGAGCTGTCAGCACAGAGCCCAACGCTGGACTGCAACTCACCAGCTATGAGATCATGACCTGATCCAAAGTCTGACGCTTAACCAACTGAGCCACACAAGCGCCTCGATAATTTGCAATTCTAACAAGTTTCCAGGGGATGCTGATTCTGCTGGTCCAAGGACTACATTTTAGGAACCACTGTTCTAGTGAAAAGTTGAATACCACTGTCAGGTGACTTTTGTCCCCCCCCCCCCCCCCCGCCATGAAATGTTACCACCCTCCCTTTAAAAGATACTTTTTAAACTTAAGAATAATTAAGAACATTATTCTCCTTACTTCCTTCCATTTATCATCAGTCCATGAAAGCTCTTCTCATTTTAGTTTTTTAAAAAACTTTTTACCTTAATTTGCAATTCTTACTCTCATTCCTTCCTCCTCTACCAAAGACATTCCCTCTCTGTCACTGATATGTGCCCTTTTGTAATAATGTAGAAACACAATCTTTAAAAATCCTGCTTGAAGTAGTAACACCAATCCTGAGAGTTACAGTCACAGAATTTGCTCAGAGGAGAATTTAAAATCTAGAGTGCTTTAGGGGGCACTTCAAGTTAGAGAAGTATACTATTTGCTGACTGGTAAAAACTGTACACCCCCAAACTTTAAATTCATTATTATTAATTTAAAAAGGTATATAAATAATATAATAAAAATTACAGTTTCTTTTTTTTCCTTTAGGTTAATTTATTTATTTTGAGAGATGAGAGAGCGTGAGTAGGTGGGGCAGAGAGAGGGGGAAAGAGAGAATCCCAAGCAGACTCCGCACTGTCAACGCAAAGACCGATGCGGGGCTCAAACTCATGAACAGTGAGATCATGACCTGAGCCAAAATCAAGAGTTGGTGCTTAACTCACTGAGCTACCTAAGAGCCCCACAGTTGCTTTTTTTTTTTTTGTAGTTGGTTTTCTTGATACTTATTTTGTATAGAGCAGAAAATTGCTTTAGAGCATTTGTTATATGTAAGAATAAACACAGTAAATATGTATGTTACATTGGGGAGACATTGTAAATCATTCATAGTTTAAAAATGGATAAAATGATGTGGATAAAATATAAACAGTGATTTGTTTCCTATGGGGTTTCTGGGTTCAGATGTTTTCTAATTCCTCTATTTTAAACCAAAATTTTTTGTGTATTTTACTCTCTCAGCAAAGCTAATGAGACATCTTTAAACTTTTATGCCTGGCTTTCAAATACCAGCAAAGCATAGTAATAAAATGACTTGTGCCAAAAATAAACATGTATTGATTTTTAACTAGCCCAATGTTTTGGAAGGCTGTCAGCTTTCTGATCCTTTGATATGTGTGGGGCATAGTCCTTGTAACTAATTCATCAAAGTTACTCTCAGTGTGTTTGTGATATTGCTCTGGGTATCACACTTATTTTTATAAATATTTCTATATTTATTTGTATTAACATTCAACTTATCTCATAATATTAACCTTGGAGAAAATCGTATTGACAGGTATAATTGACAAATGTCACCATTTTTAGTTATGGAATAAGTGAAATTTATTTTCTATTTAATAAGGAAGAAAATGCATATTATTACTGGGTTTTTAAAGTTTATTTATTTATTTTGAGAGAGAGAGAGGGTGAGGTGGGGATGGACAGAGAGAGGAGAGAGAAAATCCCAAGCAGGCTCCATGCTGTCAGCACAGAGCTCAAGGCAGGGATCCATCTCACGAACTGTGAGATCATGACCTGAGGTGAAATCAAGAGTCAGACACTTAACCGACTGAGCTACCCTGGTGCCCCTATTACTGTGTTTTTAATCCTTTCAAAACCTCTTTTGCCCACAGAGAGCGTGCCCTTTGTAGCTTATTGGCTGTAGTACTTGATACAAAGTTATATATAAATGTTTTACAAGTACTGGTTGAACAGACCCCAATTTTAGGCCCCTTTGACACTACTCTGACATTCCTTCCAGCCCATGGAGAAATCTAACAGATGCAGAAGCTCTGTAGTCAAATGCCTTGAGAAAATCATTTTCTCCTGAGTTAAAGTAAACCTGATCCATGAGAGATTGCATGGAACCAGACATAGTGAGAAAATATATTATTTTCTGTTTCCTTCCAATTACACTGTTGTTAAACCACCTCCAAAATGAAGCATTTTAAAAATGTAATGGCTATACTTACTGATGTGTATTCAATTTGTGATGGATGGTGGTTTCTGTGTTTAAAAAATGTTTGTTCAAGAAATTGGTACATTTTGTTTGTGTAGTTAAAAAAAAATCCTAAGTGTACTTCCTCACACATTTCTCAACACAATTGCTCATCAGTCTATTTATATGACTCTTTTTCCAGCTTTGCAAGGTCATTTAGAATTCTAATCCTGTCCTCCAAAGTAATAACCACTTATTCCAATTTGCTATTATCTGTAAATTTAATCATCGTGCGCTCTAGTCCATCAACCACACAAGTGATGAAAATGTTAAATAGCTTTGAATCCAAGATGAAACAATGCACACTAAAGTTGGGTAGGCACTATTCCTTGCACAACATCAGTATGCAACCAACCAAACTCATTTTCAAATAGTTTTAGCGTAGCCTTTATTTTTTCATGCAATTAACATGTATAATACAAAATTAAGATGTTCACAATGCCAACCTATATTTACTTTATTGTTTACTTTTTAATCTGCCAAGTATTTTAAAGCAGAAAATGAATGCCTATAAATTTTGATGCCCATATCAGGTCATTAGTTCTTCAAAATTAAGGTCTGGTGATATATTTCTATATCTATCCCCTCCTGCCTCATGCCATTGGATGTGGGATCACACCAGGAATGTGATACATTAACCACTTATTAACTAGTTAACGAAGAAGCACATGTAAATTAATCATTATAACAAAAACTATATTGTGTACTTTTTTTTTCTTTCTAGACAATAATTTTGATCACTTCTCAAATAGATTGCATTGTCATGGGACCTAGATCCTGATTTAACATGGTCATGTTAACTCGCATTGGTTAGGACTGATTTTTCATTCACTCTCCAACTTCCTCTCCATCACACTTGCCCTTCAGTTGGGTGATGTGCAGTGGTATAGGGAATTTTTGAGATCCAACTGAGGGAATGGTGAATATAGAATATTTTTGCTTGGGTTTAATGGATCATATTTAACCTGGTTTGCAATTACTCCCATGTATAGTCAGCTGCCTTGGTGTAAAAATGTCTTCCAGAAATCATTCATTGTGCTGTACCAACCAAGGCGTGGGATGTATGGAACCATGAGCAGGTCTTGTAGTGCCTGGTGTTGGGAATGTGTAGACAGTAGAGGAGATTTAAAATTTGAGAACTATTGATCCAGAAGCTAAATGGTGAAGAAAGATTTTTCCAATAGCCACATAGCCATATGTTAAAAAAAAAAAAAGACAACTTAATAGAAACCTACCCAAATTTGATAACATTCCTGAAAATGTGTACAACATCACTGATAACTAATTGTGATGCTAAAAGAAAGTTACTGAAATTATCAATACAAAAAACTCAAATTATTTTTTGCTAGAGGAAATATTAAAATCTGTTTATATTTTTTCTTTATGAACGATTACACAATTTTCATAGGAAGAGGCAAAGAGTATGAGGCCAAAAAAATTGTAAAAGGGATGTGATGGAAATGTGTCAGGAAGTTAATGAAAATATTATATTCTCTTTTCTAGATTTCATGATGCCCACAGCACCTTGCATTTTCAAAAATATACATTTTTTTTTATTCTAAAAGTTCATTTTCATAATGAATTTGTATTTTTAAAAATTGTTTTACTAAAAGAGAACACCTGGATTGTATAAATTCCAGCCCTCACAAAACCTGTATTTGTCCTTGATTCCACCTGTTTCCCTCTGTAGCAGTGATGTAACCATCTCTGGTCCAGGATAAATCCTGATTAATCTAAGCCAATCCCTTCCTCTTGGTTGTCATTGGTTTATGGACAGTCTTTCTTTCCATTGGCTGTGAACCAGGAATCATGTCGTCCCAGTTGCTGGGGGAGGTCTGAGGTCTAAATTGAAGCCAACCCAAGAGGTAAGCAGCATTGAGAGAGCACTGGAGTTGAGGAAACTGTAGTTGAAATCTTTTACTTTTGGATGTGCAGTATTCCAGCTCTTTAGTATTTAAAATGAGAACATTCAAAAGCAAAGCTAATCCTTAAATTTTATTGAATAGTTTAAAATGCCAAGCTAGTTAAAATGTAAACACATGTAGAAAAATAGTGCCCAACTTTTCTAAAGGATTTTACATCTGTGGTAGAAACCATTCTAATCCTTACATCTTTGACACTTTAAAACATTGAAGCTATCAATAGTATCAATTTGGGTATTTTAAGCTACTAATTTATTAAATGCTGTTAATTGATTAAAAAGCTAATTTAGTCAATGTGAAAATACAGAAAATTAGGAAAAATAAAAAGTGAATTCATGCATACTTCCAGAAATTTTATTATTTTGACATAGCTTCTGGTCATTTTTCTATGTATATGTTTTATTAGAAAAAAAAAATCACTATCAGATTTTATAGATGATTTGATATCCTGCTTTTTCTCTTTTTCTATATGACTCCAGCAAGTTACCACAGAAGGCCCTCCACAGATATAGGGGTCTCCTTTCACACTGTAGTCTATGTGAATGGCACTCCCTGTCGTTGTACAGTGAATAGCCCACGTACCCATATGAAGCAATCCTATGTCTGGGTGCCTGTCTTCAAGGTAACCTATAGTATCTTCTTGGGCCATCCATTTAAACCATAGGCTTGGTAATAAAAGTCAGGGCAAACCTTTCCTGGCTGCCTTCCAGTAACACTATATAAATTCAATATTTAGCCTTTGTGCCCTTTTCCTCAGGCTGGCTTTGTCTGTAGCTGTGTCCCACAGCTCTCCTCTTACAAGGTTACACCTATATCTTTTCTTCACCTTGGGATAATCTGCTGACTCCCATGGATGAAAAGGAGTGTTAAGTAAATTAACCTCACGGCTATTTTAATGATTGCATTTCATCGTTCCTCATTTCACATGGTTCCAATTTGACTTCCTTCTGCCAGTTTGTTTGGATTGATTTTCTATCTACTCATTTTCAGGAATCTATACTGTTATTATCCTTGCCCAATCTCTGGCAACAGTTAATCTTCATGATTCTAATTTTCTTTTTGTCAGAAAATGAAATATTGCTCATAATCTTATAAAGGCATCTAAATAATGGTGAAAAGCCAAAGTACATAATTATTTATAATGGCAAAATATAATATTTCTCTAGTAATGGAAATACTAACTTGTTGGTAATTGCGAACATATTTTTACACCTAACTTATAATTTTTAGTCCTCTGATAGTTCCTGCTTGCTCCTCTCAAGCACATATTTCACCAACAGAGGATATGTGTGGATGAGGGATTATTCAGAAAAACCATACCTAGTTCTCTGCTGATGGCATGAACTCAGGGACGATGGACTATGTGCTAACATTCAAAACTCTACCCTCCACCCTTGGTTCACAAAACCTAGCTTTCTAACTTTTATTTTCTGCAAACAAGATTGGCTGCTTAGACCAGGCTTTATAGAAAGTGCAGCAAACAAAGCAGTTTCCTCAAGGTTAAGTCTCTATTCTGAAAATGAAAGAAAGTGGGGAGAATCAGAAGGGTGAGAAGTAGAAGGGAAAGACCAGGAGGTTAGGAAAAGAGGTAGGAGAGGCAAGAGTGGCTGAAGGAGGGGCAGGAGTGAGAAAGGTGAGGCCATCTGGGCAACTTACACTTACAATTTTGAGAGACATTATCTACTTGATCTGATGATGCAGGAAGTTAAGTTTTACAAGGTTTGATGTTTGTTCTAATCTAACATTTGCCTTGCAATAAGGCCATCTTATGTATCAAATATATTATAGAAGAAAAGTAGACACTAATTATAATGTTTTTCTTAGGACTCAAAAGAAGCTGGCTACCTTTTGAAATTATCTGAAAGCTCTGTGAAATTATTAACAGATATTTTTATAAAACATGCTCTTTACTACAAGTCTGTTGAGAATAGCCCCAAAGGTGTATATTAACCCTATTTTTCAGACAGTTCAACAGGAGAGGAAAATATTCAGTGTGCACTGTATGCACTATGTCCCTCTATGTTGTTAGTGTGTTTGAAATTTTGTGGACAAGTAAGAATTCCAGTGGCTCACTAGACTTTATGAAACAGCACATAGGACTGGGTTACCCAGCGACCACTCTAACTTAAGATGGGAAGGAGGAGGACATGGGAAGCCACACTTACCTCTCTGCTGCCTGCCTTCCTCCTCCCATAGCCATGCTCCTGGCTGGGGTGAAGAGGTGGATGGGGATCCTCCAAGGGCCGCTGTACTATCACCAGCTCATTGGGTTCCTTTCATAAACACATAGATGCTTTTCTAAATCCAGCAGAAATCTGACTCCCTGGCCTGATCATTACACTTGTGGTCAGAATCCTAGCACATGAACTGGCACTGCTGCTGGGAATTGTGAGTCATTCCTTTCGAGTTGTTCCTGGTGTTGAAGCGAGTCTCTGCAGAGGAAGAAGAGCAAGCAATCTGTCAGGTGAGCTCATCACTGTCATCATGATTGTCTAAGCACCAACTTCCCGAGAGACCATGTAATGTGTGTGAAAAGAACCCTTGCCAAGTTCCAAGAACATCACTGTCTCATTATGTGACCTCGGACAAGGTCACTTAAGTTCTCAGAGCCTTAGTTTCCTTGATCAAAGTGGGAAATAGTTCCACAGACTTGGCACCAAAGTTTAAACAGTTAATGTATGGAAAGTATTCTGTAGATTTAGACAAACGAAAAAATTTATTTTATAACACTGTGGACATAGTATAAGACATATTGGATATTATTCATCTTCTACATTTGTAGAAGAATTTGAGATATCTGCAATAGAGTACAGGAGAAATGACGGACTCCTAAAAAAAGTAGATGACTCTTCATAGGTCATTTATTCACTCAACAAATTTTAGCAGTCACTATTCTATGCGAGGTCTGTGGGGGCACTGTGAGAATACACAGATGTATGATCTATGGCTTGTTCTTAAAGAATTTATAGATTGGAAGTGTCTACAAGCAATTCGGAAGATAACCTTTGCTGCATGGCAGTTCAAAACAGAATAACCCTGAGGAAGGCTTAATGTAGAAAGAAGGCAATGAAAACTGGTTCTAACATGTGTTGAGTTCCCATTATGTGCACTACTCTATCTATATATATATATATATATATATATATATATATATATATATATTCAGTGAGGACTCCTAGGCAGAGAAAACTGCCTGAGCCAACGTGGGGAGGCAGGAATCCATATGTAAGATGTGCCAGGGAACAACTAGCCCAGGAGGAAGCAGCATCCTAATAAAAATGATTGAAATGAGTTTGAAAA
Organism: Panthera uncia; assembly: GCF_023721935.1. Taxonomy (NCBI): domain Eukaryota; kingdom Metazoa; phylum Chordata; class Mammalia; order Carnivora; family Felidae; genus Panthera; species Panthera uncia. Next base: position 27,454,187 of record NW_026057580.1, on the reverse strand, counting down.
ATTTTGTAGGTATAACTTCATGGGTGGCTTTTAAATATAAGGCCAAGGTTTGGACTTTGTCTTGCGGATAATGCAAGTAATGCTTCCTATGAAAGCCCTTAGGAAGAATAAATATCTTTTTTGATAAAAATTTTTGTTCTGCTCCCAGACTGATAAGTGGGCTACTCCTAGATAAAACTGGTTAGCTCTGAGTCTGGGAAAGACTATGTGAGAAATTTTCATTTTCAATAACAGAATTTCAACTTTCTTATGTGCTTATCTGGAACTCAAAGCTTTTGGAAGTTTCTTAAGGCAATAATATGTCGTAGTTGAAGCTCTCAGTACCAGGCTTTTATATACTGCTACCAAAATAGGAGTTTAAATAATTGATAAGTGAGAGGGCCCTTGGCTAAGAGATACGTTGTCACCTCCTTAATCCTTCAAGTCATTAGAACTCAATTTTTATTTTGTTTCAAATATTAATTTGAATTCTAGTTACTTAACATATAGTGTAATATTGGTTTCAGGAGTAGAATTTAGTGATTCATTATTTACATACAACACCCAGTGCTCATCACAACAAGTGCCCTCTTTAATGCCCATCACCCATCTAACACATCTTCCAACCCACCTCCCCTCCAGCAACTCTCAGTTTGTTCTCTATAGTTAAGAGTCTCTTAAGGCTTGCCTCTCTCTCTTTTTTTCCTTTCCCTATGTTCATATGTTTTGTTTCTTAAATTCCACATATGAGTGAAATCATATGGTATTTGTCTTTCTCTGACTGGCTTATTTCACTCAGCATCATACACTCTTAGCTCCATTCACATCATTGCCAATGGCAAGACTTCATTCCTTTTGATGGCTGAGTAATATAAAGTACTGAGTAATAAAAGTACATACATATATATGTATCTTCTTTGTGCATTCATCTGTTGATGGACGTTTGAGCTATTTTCATAATTTGGCTATTGTTGATAGTGCTGCTATAAACATTGGGGTGCATTTGTTCCTTTGAATCAGTACTTTTTAACCTTTGGGTAAATAGCTGGTAGTGCAATTATTGGGTGGCAGGGTAGAACTCAAATCTTAACATTTGTATCATCAGGGGCAACTCAGGAAAACAAACCTTGCCAGTTATTTTAAGAGAGAATGTATATAGGGAATTGGTTATATAGGTACTGGAGGACTGAAAGGGAAAAAAGGAACCAATCTCACACAGAGTAATTGCAGGAAGCAGTTGCCACCACTAGGCCTGGGAGGAGAGCAAGGGGAAAAGGTTGGGTTGCTAGAACCTAGAAGCTTGGAGAAGGAATCCAGACTTCTGAGGTGAGGAAGCTGCCTGGATGGTGCTGGTGTCTCAGGAACTCAGAGGAGAGCCTGGTAGAGCTGGAACCCAGACTTCAAAAGATGCTGGTGCTCCAAATGAGCACCATGGGCCTTGCTTTTGTAAGATGGAAATGAAATGGAAAATGGAACCAAGTGCTACTGGAAACAGTGAGACCTACCAGGGTGAAGGCTATAGCTGGGTGACACTGAAAGGAACAGCAAGCAAACCAGGAGCATGGTCCACCTCCTTGCACCTAGCTTCCATGCTCCCTCTAAGTGCCCCCTATTGGCAGAAGTGAACAGTGAGCCAGGTGGCAAAGAAGAGATTTGGTTACAGAGACTCCTCTTCAGCATCACGAAGCCAAATATAGATGAGTGGGTTTGATCCTGATGGTGTTTAATAACCAAACACTACAAGCACACAATTCAAAAGGAATGCTTACTTACAATTAAGATTCCTAAGGTCCACACCTGAAATTCTCATTCTGTAGCTTTAGAGTGTGGGCCAGAAATCTCCATGTTTGAAGAAGAACCTGGGATAATCTGATGCAGGGAATCTTCAAGTCACACTTTTAGAAGTGCTGCTCTACTTTTTCTGAGCTAAATCCTTGAATCAAGTTAGGACAAGAGATTGTGAAATGTTAAATTCTACTAATTTAGTTCTCTGAGACGATTACACTCATAAATGAGTTTTCCTTTCTTATCTGTTTCCACTTGAAGAAATGTTAATATGGAAAGTGCCTCTGTAGCATCTGTAAGTAACAACTGCATTTGAGAGTTTTGTGCATTATTATATTTGACATCTATTATTTTGGCATTTATATATAATTCTTCCCTTGATTTAATACCAGGAAAAGATAAATATATCTTTTCATATGAATTTGTATACATTCTCTTATCAGGCAAAAGGAAAGAAAGAAAATAACACTTTGAATTTCTCTTTTGCTTTGGCTGCCAGGAATCTCAGAGTCATTTAGTATAATTGTTTCCAAGGCTTCTGCTTGATCACCTTGTTTTTATACTTTTTAAAGTTATGAGTTACCTCACCTATTTTTTTTCTTGAGATGGGCTGGACACAAATAAATAAGTGTAATAAAAATTATACCTGTTATGTTTTCTTCCAAATACTTTTACTTATTAAAAGTGAAAAGTTAAAGTTCCCCCTTGATTAATTCAAGGTGAAACAAAAGACAAAATTGATGTCCTTTTAGAGGAAATGCAACATATGTGGCAGTTTTGAGAAGGTACCAGGCTTGAATAAGAAATAATTTTTCACATGAATGTAAATATGTCCCCCAGGCCTCTGTGCACTCTATAAACCAAATTTAAAACCTATTTAGTAAAATTCTACCTTTTCTACATTTAATTTATTTTTACTATTTTTATAATCTAACCTGGCAACTTGGGAATGACAACAAAATACTTTTATGCTAGATATAGACGATCCCTAAAAATTCAAAGAATACTCCAGGTAAATAAGATATCTTGGCCTTGTTTTCAGGGGGCTTACTGCTGATTGATATGGAATCTCATTTATAAACATGTTGTGTCTAATATCTGAGAAAGCATATAATCAACAGTGAGATAAAGTAAATACCCTGGACCCTTATATTATGGTTGTTTCTTGATGGTTCTCAAAGTTGATTCTCTCCTAAAGGAGATCATGTAACTACCGTTATGTCTAAACCCCCTTCTGTGGCAACTCAAGCAGACCCATTGCACTGCATTTTCTACTATAGCAAACGGTATTACGATATCGCCCCCACTGTCCAAGGAATAGCAACTCTGAATATATGTATGAACAAATGCTTGTTTTTTGGCTATTACACTATTTTACTTTATAGTGCTATTGTGTTCTTTTAACTAATACAAATGATATAATTTGGGGGTATATTCAACTTACAGAGTCTTTTTCTATCTCAAAGAGAAAGCACTTCCCACTGTTCTCTTTGCTTATCAAAAGCTTGTCATGGAAACAGTCTTGGTGAGAGTGACAAAGAACTCTGGCATTTGACAACACCTCAGCCTATTTCATATGAGTTGTAACTAGGATCTCTAGTGAGAATGATCTACTCTAAGGATTATTTATTTGTTGTTTATCATTTTTTCCTCTCACTGGCAGGACTATTTATGATTGCTAAGATATGGTAGCAACCTAAGTGCCCATCAAAAGATGAATGAGTAAGGAAGATGTGATGTATAAACACAATGACATATTATTACTCAGTCATAAAAAGGAATGAAATCTTGCCACTTGCAACAGTATGCATAGACCTAGAAAGTATTATGCTGGGTGAAATAAGTCAGACAGAGAAAGACAAATACTGTATGATTTTGCTTACATGTGGATTGTAAAAAACAAAACAAAACAAATAGAAGAAAAGACAACAAAACAAATGAACAAACAAAACAGAAATAGACTTATAAATACAGAGAACAAACTGGTGGTTTCCAGAGGGAAGGGAGGAGGGGGGAATGGGCAAAATAGGTGAATGGAATTAAGAGGTACAACTTCCAGTTTTAAAATAAATAAGTAATGGAGATGTAAAATACAGCATAGGGAATATAGCCAATAATATTATAACAAGTTTGTATGGTTACACATGATAACTAGACTTATTGTAGTGATCATTTAATAATGCATATAAATGTTGACTCAGTAATCTATACACCTGAAACTACTATATGTGTCAACTGTTCTTCAATGAAAATTTTTTTTTAGCAGATAGGTGGTGATGATTCCACTTTAAAAAAAATTTTTTTTTTTATGGGAGCTTGCATTTTACTTTGTATAGCTTGTAGGGTATGACTTTTTTTTTCAAAGAGCACATACCCCTTTACAATCAGGGAAATAACTGGAATCCTGTGATGATCCCACTTATATCATGAATATGGTTTCTGGACCTCTTATCCTCCTCATAATTATGCAAATTATTCAGCTAAGTTCAAATAAATAACAGAAACAATAGTTTAAATTTGCAGTACAGCTCTTGAAATGCTTTGGAGAAAATATGATATAAAACCCCATAACATCAAAAAAGCAAAAATGTTGCATTGAGATGAAGAAATTGAAGAGCCCAGTGTGGAAGACAGACTTCACTACTTCTTTAACAAAAGGTTCTACCCAAATGTTGTGATCCAGTGTGTGAAACATGATCTGAGGGAGACTGTGGGAAAGACCGCTGGAGAGGGAGTTGGATGACTTGAGTTCTAGTCTGGGCTCTGCTGCTCAACGAGTATGTGCCCTTGAACAAATTAATACTCTTCAGCCACCACTTATTTCATCTAAATAATCAGAGAATTAGATTAGCACATTTTGCTTTAATTTGAAAGAGAGAGAGAGAGAGCACGAGCAGAAGAGGGGCAGAGAGAGAGAGGGAGAGAGAGAATCCCAAGCAGACTCCATGCTGTCAGTGCAGAGTCTGAGGTGAGCCTCGATCTCATGACCCTTGAGATCATAACCTGAGCTGAAATCAAGAGTCGGATGCTTAACTGAGTCACTCAGGGCCCCTGGGTCAATATATTTTATTATAAGATTTCCATTGGTCTCTAAGTACTCCACGTAAGACCCACGTAGGAAAATTTTAGAGTTACTTATTTGGTGAAGATTATTTGGAATTTGTTCTGCATATGGATACTGGAAAAAGCAACAAAGTGCTTGGTGGATAGAAAGTGGGAGGACATAATTGAAACTGTTAATGAGTTACTTCAGGGGAGGCAGTGAAATAGTAGGCACTTATTTCGCTGCTTATCTTTCAATTTGTACAGGTCAAGGGACACTTTCTAAAATATATGCTACTTGTTTCTGAACTTTGTTCCCTTAGGAAAGAAATAATTTTGGTGATTAATGATAATATTTATAAAACTTAGTTATGGCATTTAGCCATATGTCATTTAGCCTTTTTACGGGTGGTGTTTGTATCTTTTCTGGTTTTGATGTAATTAGCTACTGTTGTGCATTTCTACACAGGAGGGTGGCTGTCTCTTTGTCATACTACATGAGCTTCTGGTAGAATAAGATTGGGGGAAAAAATTGAATTGAGAGCTGATTAAAAAAAATGATTTTATGCTAGGATATGACAAAGCCAGAAATTATTTTCTAGGCAATAATTAAAAATTACTTTGGTTTTTTCTTTTCTTGCTCAGTTATTTTTTATTTTATTATTTTATTTTCTTATTTTGTTTCAAAATGGGTTGTTAATGCAGCATGTTCTCTACAGCACATGGTCTAATTAAGTGGTCTCTTTACTATCTATTTACAAGGCAAAAAATCAAAAACAGCAGTAGCCATTGTCACATTGACAATGCTGCCATTAGCACAGGTCACAAGTTTATTAAGAAAAATAATTATGCCAAAATCGCTGTTCAGATGTCTATGTACATTTTCATTGTTTTACTATTTTTCCTAGTTCTTATCAATATTGATTGATAAATCTCCTGAAGATCAAAGCCAACATATTTCAACATTTGAAAATAATGGGAAAATAGTTTCAGTTGTAGAATCTAGGAAGACTGAACATAAAAGGAGACTTAGAAGAAGAGAGAAAAATATCAATGCAATACTAGAGTAAAATGATGAGAGAGATTTAGCGGTTAATTTTTTTGATGAGTATATGCTTACTTGCAAATTTATCTGTAGTTTTAGAATTTGTTGGATCCAGATATAGAGGCTTCTCAACAAATGACAAATGATAACACATTAAATCACTCCACAGGTTTATACAGTTACAGGGTAGAAAAAGTTATTTGCTAAATTTTATTTTATTTTATTATATCAGCTATTTTATTTTTACTTTTTTGAGATTTTATTTTTAAGTAATCTCTACACCCCAACATGGGGCTTAAATTTACAACCCCCAGATCAAGTGTTGCATGCTCTACCAACTGAGCCAGTCAGGCACCCGTTTGTTGGATTTTAATGTGCTGAATGTTTACTTCAAATCTATTTGTCAAAGTAAAGAATGGTAACAAATGCCTTTAATCTGAACAGGATGGATCTTAATGAGACATTAATGATTGAATTTCAGGGACTAATAATCTATTTACAGTAGTTCCTAATTTTCTCAATTGTTTATTTGCAAGTTAAATGTAAAACTTGGAAGTTAAGTATAGCTTTAACATTGAATTAGAACAGTCACACATGAATTACTTAATAGCTTACCTGGATTTTAGTATACTGACCTGTATTTCATTTTCATGGCCTACTTTTAAATTCAATTGAGTCACATAATGGACTGTAATTGAGTCACAAAACAGGAAACAAGCTTGTGCCAACTATATGGGACAGACTTGGCATATGTGATGTCTTCACTCTGTTAGTGGAAAGTCAGTTCTGATAATCAGTCAGTTTATCATAAGCATTTCCCTCACCTGGTGAGACAGGACATAGTATAGGTCCATGTCCTTTACCTGTAATTATGAGATCCAAAAAGCTCTGAAAAGAGGAAGTATTTTAGAAATGCAAAACCTGATCTGACCTGAACTCATTTAGCAGTAAAAACTACTGAACTGACATGTGACTTGTATAGCTTCTCATATGGTTTACTACAGAAATATTAATGTGTTTGATAAAGGGGTGCTATCTAGATCCTGCTGGAATGTGTCATAATATATGACATATGTACCCTTTTTTTCTTTCTAAAATCTGAATTCCAAAACATATAGGGCCTCAAGAATATCTTTTCTTTGATCTGAAATCTCTTAATGACTATTTCTCAATGTTGAGTCACCCTTTTGCAAAAAATCTTTTCTGCAACTTCCCAAGTACGTTCATGATTATTGCATTACTATTCCAAGTGTTAAAGACAAAATCTTGCTTTTATCCTCTCTGTGGTGGAGGCCAAATGGCTTGCTGAAAAAAGCCCAAGCTATAGCGTTAAAGAGATTTAAAATCAGATCTTCTTTGGGCTATACACAAACAAGGTGTGGGATCTTGGTCAAGTTATCTAATACCTCTGAGCATTACCTTTGTTTACTTGCAAAATTTTGATGCTGATACCTACATCCCCTCCCACCCTCTTTTTTTTTGGTCTCAGTCTCAAAATATGAATCCTGGTGAGGTGGAGTACGGTCCTTAGCCTTTACCATAGTTAGATTCCATTGCTAGTTCTTTGCAATGAGGATGCTTAAAAATGCTAATTGTATGCATGCATAGCAGCTGTAAAATTTACTCCTGCCTTTTCTGCTGGGGCTTCAAGATACCTAGTTTAGGTATAAAAAACTAGAAAAGTAAATAAACAGAATTGACATTGGAATTATTAGGGAAAACAAGCTAGTCATCTAAGGTGTGCTCTGGCAGCAGAATTATGGGAAAGAGGTAAAAATCATGACAACGGATACTTTGAAAAATTATTGGGTTGCATTAATAAAAAATCTTTTATGACATTATTTTGGACATAATTTCTGATTAGGGGTGGAGGGAGGCTGCTCTGGAATCTTCAAATTTTCCATCAATATCTCTGATGCATAGTATGTAACTTCAAAGGATTCATGACAAATTATGGTGCAGAAATCAAATATGTATTTAAATTATTTATTTATTATATATATATATTTTTTTCCTACTAATGGCCCTTGTTTTGAGTTTTTAATGATTATCTTTTGAAAATTGTTTCTTTTCTTGCATAGTGCTTTTGTTGACAGGTGAGGTTACCATTAGGAGATCCATCACCAGTCAGAAGGTTTTGCTTTACAGCAAACCACATGTACATACTCCATTTTCAATTACACTCATTAATATTCAAGGTCTTTCAGACTGGGAACATTGGACGACACTTGGTATAAGAAATCATATGGTTACCATGGAGATTTGGAGCTATTCTAGGTATTTGACCTCTTTTCTTTACTGCAGGTAATTTATTTTATGACATCAAAAGTTGCTTCCCAGGATAGAGTTTACTCTTTGATAAGTGTCTTTATAATTCCTTAATGCCACTGGTCTGAAAGGTATGTTTTTATAGATATATTTTGTTCTTATGTGTTTTTAGTCCATAATATTATCTTTGAATATTACTAATAATGATAATGATAATAGGCATCATTTATTGGGCACCTACTATATAGCTCACACATGATCTTATTTAATTCTCAAAACCTTTCTTTGTGGTAGTATTATCAATTAGGATTAAGGTTGACAGAGAGAGAAGAATTATATACCACTAAACAATGGCTTAAGTAGATGGTTTATTTCTCTTTCCTGTTCCAGTATTCCAGAAACAGTCCAGGGATGATATGACGTAGTGGCAGGGATTCAATCTTTGTTTTATACTTCTGGCATACGTAGCTTTCATTCACAAGGCTACCTCAAGGACAAAGCAGGCTGTTATAGCCCTGCCATCACGTCATTTTCCAGCTGTTGGAAAAAGGAAGGGTGCAAGAGGTCACACCCTCTTTCTTTAAAGACACTTCCCAGAAGTAGCACATACCATTTCCACATATATCCCAGAACTTAGACCACACCTAGTTGTAAAAGACTTTTTTTTTCAATCATTTATGTGTCTAGCTAAAAAATTAAGATTCTGTTGCTGAGGAAGAAGGGGAGAATGGATATTGAGAGACAGCAGTATCTGTTGCATTTGAACTATTATTATCCCCATCTCACAAATGGAGACACTGAATCATAGAGAAAGTAAACTAAGATCTCACAGCTGGTACAGCCAAGATTCAAACCCAGATCTATCAAACTTCAGAGCCCTTAAGCACTACTTTGGAGTACCTCTACCTTAAAACAGTTATTTGACTTTATTCTGTCTCTTCATCTAAATTAGTATAAAGAAAACCTTTCTGGGGCACCTGTGGCTCAGTCGGTTAAGCATTCAACTCTTGATTTTGGCTCAGGTCATGATCTCACAGTTCATGGTTTTGAGTCCCATGTGAGGCTCTGTGCTGGTAGCGTGGAGCCTGCTTGGGATTCTCTCTCTCTCTCTCTCTCTCTCTCTCTCAAAATAAATACATAGACTTAAAACCAAAAACCAAAAAAACCCACCTTTCTGACTAAGTTGCTAGGTCAACCTATTGAAACAATGGAATTCTTTATTTTACTAAGTGTTCTTGGCAAACGACATAGTACTGGTATCAACTTGTGCAATGAAGACTTTACTTCTGTTGACCTTTTGGGTAAGTGGATTCACAGAATTTAGTGACAGGTTTAGAAAATTGCCGAGCTGACAGATTAAAGTCTTATTGCCAGTCTTCTACTTGTTCAAGGTTGCAAAAGGTTTAAGTGTCATTAACATATGCTTTGCTATCTTATTGATGGTTTAGATTTTAAACAAGGCAATAAAAAACAAGGTTTCCAATAGGATCAATAAGAATAAATAGAAGGAATATTTACTGTATGAAAAAAACAGTATTATTATGATTTATTCTTCAAAGATAAAATTTTGTTAATGATAGCAATTCTTAGAATAAATCAAACCATACTTTTTCTAAGTTATTTGAAAATTATCACATTTAGGTGGTTAACCTGTGATTCTCTAATATCTCACTTGAGTAAAAATCTAAATCATACAACATATTATGAACTAAGGCTCTCTTCCTTCCTTCAATTTCATAGTGTTTTGTTTTGTTTTGTTTTGTTTTTTGGCTCCAGTTTTATTCAGCTTCTTGTCTCTGCCTAGTTTGTGAGGGTTTTTAATCTTTCTTATGTTTGCCTATCCCTCTGCTTTTCTAGCGAGAGCATCTGCATGTGAATGAATACATCAACAAACAAGTAAATACCATGTTTTATAAATGTCACAACTTAATGTTACTTTGTTGCTTAAACTTTTCAACATTTTACAGAATCTCTACACATTTATCAATACTTCTCTCATCGCTCACTTGTCTAAGATCAAGTGTCTAAGATCAATCTTCTCAAGAATACTATTAAAATAAATTATATATATTATATTATATTATATTATATTATATTATATTATATTATATTATAAATATTATTCAACCGAAGTTCTTCACTTAATTAGTTACAACAATACTAGGGATACTGAGTGACTAAGGACAAGATTAATGATTCAGTGGTTTACCTAGAAGTAAAGTGACATTTCCACTGCTGTGACAATTTGCAGAAAAGACATTTCAGTATGAAGAAACAAAATTTGGGTCCAAGATGGTAATGGAGGAATCTCTTTGCAGATTCATCTTCCTTGGGGCACAGAAAAAGAGCCATGATTTAAAGGTCTCACCAGCCCTTGAGTGTCTAAAATGGCAGGGGACATGAGGACTGCTCTTGAGAGTCAGAGGGACTGGTGAGCACCATTGTTTATGCTACTTCTCCACCTTGATAGCATAGACAGAACCAGGGCCCGGGCATCCTAGCCAGCCTGTCACTTCAGTGAGTCCTGGGCCCCTAGCCCATATCACCCCAGCTGGCGCCCCAGGGCCACACACCTGCCCAAGCTCCAGCCATAACACTAAGGTGGTCCTAGCATGGTGCATACCAGAACACCCCTGGACAGTACCCCTGGAGCTCCAGTTGTCTGGCCAAGGCAACAGGTGCAAAGCACCCTGAGACATACCTAGCCCACATCTGCTTCAGCTCCACCAGGGCACCCTCTGTATGGAGTGCCCTGCAACCTCCTATCACCCGCCCACTGCAGCTCTAGCTATCCTACCAGTCTCCCTATACCCTCTGTATCTCATACCCCCATGCCCCTATATCTCAGCTCCAGGTGTCCTGCTAGGATAACCCTCTTTGGAGCACCCCAGGCCCATCCAGTCTGCACCTATTTCAGTTTCAGTCATCCTGCCAGGGACCCCTCTGCATGGAATACCCTGAGATCTCCCCTTGCTCTAGCCTGTACCTGCTTCAGCTTCATCTGTCTTGCCAGGGCATCTCTGTGTAGAGTGCCCTGTGATCCTTAGCCTGTGCCTGCTATAGCTCGAGCTAGCCAGCCAAAGCCAGGAATATGCAGTCTACCCAAGGAAATGCCTAACAAAGCTATTCCTTTGAGACAGGAAAAAGTGCTTTTCCATTTAATTCATAGAAACAAACACAGAAAGTCAATCAAAATAAGAAGACTGTGCTCCAAATGAAAGAACAAAACAAAAGTCCAGAAAAAGAACTCAACAAAATGAAGATAAACAATCTACCTGAGAAAAGCTTCAAAATAATGATCATAAAGATACTCAGGGTTGAAGAATACAATAATTGAAATGGAAAATACATGAGACGGAATCAACAACAGATTAGAAGATGCAGAAGAATGGACCAGTGATCTGAAAGACAGGGTATTGGAAAACAACCAAGCTAAACAACGAGAAGAGAAAAGAATTAAGAAAATGAAGATAGATTAAAAGATCTCTGGGACAAAATCAAGTCTACTAACATTGTCCTTATAGGGGTTCCAGAAGGAAGAGAGAGAGAAGAGAGAGAGAAAGTAGCAGAAATCATTTGAAGAAATAATAGCTAAAAACTTCCCTAACCTGGGGAAGTAAACCAAATCCAGGTCCAGGTAGTGCAGAAATACTATAAAAAGAAAAAACAAGGAAACCCCCCAAAAAACCCCAAACCCAAGGAGGTCCACACCAAGATACATATAATTAAAATGTCAAAGATTCCAGATAAAGACAGAATCTTAAGAGCAGCAAGAGAAAATCAACTGTTATGCACAAGGGAAACCCCATAAGGCTATCAGCTGATTTTTCAGCACAAACTCAACAGCCCCATTGGCTCCAGGTGTCTCCGACGCCCAGGCATAGGCAAAGGATATGAGACTAGCACAATTGGCTTGAATCAAACAAGACTGATTTTCCTGGGACCAAAGAAGGGTCTGTCCTCCCTTGGATAATGTGCTGAAGGATAAAAAAAATTGAGCTTTTGTTAGCAAGGATAAAGCAGTGTAAGGCAAACAAATTTGCATTGCACATTTTATTTTTAGAGAAATTATACTCAAGATAGAAATTCAATATAAAATAAGTACAATATCTTTATCACCCACAAGTTTAGGTATGGTGCTTGGTACCTGATCTAAAATCCATTCATTCTTTAGTCTTTCAATAACTATTCTTTGACCACTTACTACATGTCAGCCGCTGTTCTCAGTACTAAAGTTAGAGAGATGAACAAGTTAGATATTTATCTGTATTAGCAACGCTTCCAGCAGCAAGTAACATAATAAACATTTTAAAATGGCTTAACTCATAGACACATGTAATGTTTACCTAACAGAAATTGAGGGCAGGCAGTCCACAGTCCAACCCCCCTAAAATGTTACCAAGGATACAGATTCTTTCTTCTCTGTGTCCTTAGCATGCTGGCTTTTGTCTTTATTCTTGCCACCTCATTGCTCCGTGGTTGCCACAGCTCCAAACATCTCATCTGATTTCAAATCAGAAAGAAGTAGTAAAAGGAAGATCTTCTCCTATTGCTGTTTTTACAAGCATTGAAAAAGTCTCAGAAGCCTCCTGACAGATTTCCATGAAGTCTCATTGGCAGAACTGTGCCACATTGGTATGTTTAACAGAAATAGGGTCTGGAATAGTAATTATCTTACAAAGTACTATGGGCTGTACACGTTATTGCCCCAAATAAAATTGAGAATCTGTTCATAAGGAATGACCTGGATGATGGTTAGTGTATTACAATGTCTTCCACAGTCCCCTTCTTTATGGAATTAGTTCTCTGTCCACTTCGTGGAAAGGTAGAGATAAAACATGTATATTTTTTACACTCTAGTCTTAGAAATCCTATCTGAGGGATTTATTTAGTGTTTTTTTGTATAGTTTAGTGTTTGTTTTCTACATTCAGACAGAAAAGCTGTTTGCTTATATAAGCTTGACAGGAACTGGGGATTGGGACCCGTAGGGCTTCACTTGGTTTCATTCTGTGGCTCTAAGATGTCATACAGAGGGATAGAAATGTGGAGCCAGCCACTTGTGTTAAGTATCAGCAGAACATTCCCTGGTTTCCACATAGTACCACCCACATCTTGTTGCCATCATCAGCTTATTTGTGTAGCTGCTTCTTCACTAGATAACGAGCTTCTTGAGGGAAGAGACGTTTATTTATTTCTATATTCCTACCCCTGAGGATGGTGTCTGGCATGTAGTAGGTGCTCAGTGAAGGTTAGAGGTTACAGATTATCTCTCAGAAAGTAATAAAATGTGGGGAGGAAAGTTAGAATATTATATATTAAGGAACTAAAACTTGAAGCGTTTTGAAAACTAATTTAAAAAATGAAGAATAGGTGAAAGAGTCACAATTAGCATTTGTCTTTTTTATTTATTTATTTATTTATCTATTAGTAGTTTGTCTCTTTTATTTATTTATTTTTTTCTTCTCTCTGGGAGGTACAGTTGAGGTCATGTGGTGTTTGTGCAAACTGCTTGGGTCTACATGGCACAGAAGTGGGGCTAAAGTACGAATGAGGTGGAAGTCAGAAGCAGCCTGTCCAAACAAGCATGATCGAAAGCAGTTGCCGTGTAGGCTTTATCATTTTTATAGCAATAAAAGCAGTAATGATGGACTTTATTGCAGTCACAAGCTACCATTACCATGTTAGATAAGTGAATTCAAGCAGGTCTTCTAGAAGTCACAGAATGTGTTATTGTTCTTGCTTTCTTTAAAAAATTCAAAAATAAAATCTCTCCAATGTTAATTTTCAGCATTTGCTGTTGCATTACAAATTTACATTTTATTGGTAATATTGCTCAATGATAATTCTCATAATACTCACGTTCTGGGAAAAGTCAGTAAAACTTTTCTTAAAGAGCAAGGCTTTGTGTTCACCCTCCATGCAATGCATACATCAGTGTGAGAGGGAGGAGAGAAACTGGGCCCTGTCCCAGGTCCAAGACTACCTAATCTTGGACCGTGGCCAAGTTCAGTTAGCCTATCTGCTGTTTGGTTTCTACCTCTGAGAAATAGAGGTATGTGAGAAGATGATCTCATGATTTTTCTCTAGCTCTAAAATGTTATGATTATAACCCATTAAATGCCTACCTTGATGGGCACTGAAGAAGGAGAAGGGTTAACACAGTGCTTACCTGGCAAGTTAGATTTATCACCTCATCTCTGTAATATTATCTTACAAATTATGATGTTGTACATTTAAGCCAAGAGAGCAGCTATATGAAATAAGAAAAAAACGAAATACAATTCACATTTGGTATAGTTATTGTAATGTCTATTTCTGCAAATATCCACTGTGCATGTGCATACCTGGAATCTACAGAATTGTGTACCTGCCCTTTTTCCACTGAATTTTATATTGTGAGCATTTTCCCAACCCATTAAAAAATCCTTCAAAAAACAAGAGTTTTCTTGAGAATGTTTTATATTGTGAAATATAACACAGATACAGAAAACTGTATAAAAGTATCAATTAGTGTAAGGTAAGCACTCTTGTAGGAACCACCTTTCTCAGCCACCTCTCTCTACCTCAACATAACCTTCTCTACTGCTGCTGAAATTTTATTGCCCCAGTGACTTTTATGGTAATAATTTCTTTATTTTTGTTTGTATTTTTACCACCCAGTGTACATCCCTAAATGTTATCATTTAGTGTTGCCTAAAAACATAATTTTTACCAAATATTTATTATTCTTTCATACAAAGATACATCAACACAGTTTATTGGATTATTTACTTGCTTTTCTGAAAGTTGATGGTTTTATTTTATGTTTTGAATTGGCATCTGTTAACATAATGCCAAATTTTATTTATTTTTATTTTATTATAATTTTTTTAATGTGTATTTATTTTTGAGACAGAGAGACAGACAGAGCATGAATGGGAGAGGGTCAGAAGAGAGGGAGACACAGAATCTGAAGCAGGCTCCAGACTCTGAGCAGTCAGCACAGAGCCCAATACGGGGCTCAAACTCACAAACTGTGAGTTAACCGACTGAGCCAGCCAGGTGCCTCAACATAATGGCAAATTTTAAAGCCTCAAAGGAATGCATTGAAAAGTGCTCCTCTCACTTCTGTTCTCCAGCAACCTAGCTATCTCTTTGACTAGTTTACAGGAAGGTGTTTTGAGGAAAAAGGAGTTTAAGAATGATAGATATTTTTTCAGTTTTAATGTCCTAATCTAAGTAGCTACAAAAAATATAATTCTCACTAAAGCATAAAAAATCCCTGTAATTGATTCTTTTTTTTTTAAAGTTTATTTATTTATTTTGAGAGAGGGAGAGAGAGAGAGATAGAGTGCACACACACAAAAGCAGGGGAGAGGCAGAGAGAGAGAGTGAGAGAGAAAGAGAATCCCAAGCAGGCTCTGCATTGTCAGTGGTGGAGCCCAATGTGGGGCTTGAACTCACGAACCATGAGATAATGACTTAAGCTGAAATCAAGAGTCAGTTGCTCAAATGAGTGAGCCACCCAGGCGCTCCTGTAATTGATTCTTTTATATGAAATTAACAGAATTTCAGGAGTGGATATGTAGTTTCACACTTAGGTTAGTTAAATGCATAGCATTGAATGTTGTGTGAATTGGATGTGAAATAACCACAGAAGGAAGCCTAGGATCAAATTAGATGTAAACAGTGTTGTTGTTTTACTTTGCTTTATTGTAGAGGCACGAGACCCAAGTTGCTTTTTCTCTTTGGCACAATGGGAACTCAGTTTTCTTATGTTTTGCTGTAGCAGATCAATAAATAATGTCATGATGATAACATATGCTAATGTGAAAATACATAATTCAGAACAAAGGAACTAACCACTACATAACTACCTAACCTGCCTGACCAGTACACAATTTTCATATATCAGAGATTTTTGGTTGCAAGAAACAAAAGCAGACTGCTTAATTTAAATAAAAGGAATTTGCTAGAAGGATTCAGGTACTCATTGTTTAGGAGAAAGGCTGGAGAATCAGGCTTTGAAGTGGGCACAGCCAATACAACTTAGGAGGTTCAGGAAGAGGAGATAACAACAGTGGTCTCAAATGGTATTAAGTTGGTTTTGGATGTTTTACTAGATGCTGGTCGAAATTGTGTGCCCGATCACGGAACGTCAGGTGACTAAACAACTAGAATTGCTGTTATGCTATTATCAGACACAATGAGTGATAAGTTTGGTAGCTGTATCAGCAGACTTATGATAGAAATGAAAAATTGGGGTCCAGCCTGAACATGCCCAGAAGGCACAAATAAATTACACATCCATGTATTTCAAACTCTCATGGCACCTGCCACAATGGACTTCCCTCAACTCACATCTGGGGCCTCATGAGGTGTGAGAGAGAAGGAGTGATCCCCTGTGACCAAGTGAGAGAAGAAGAGATGACAGGGCCAGTTTACACATGAATTCTCACCATACATTAGTGCCAGCAGAAAAATAGATTACTCATTACAGCCCCACCCAGGGATGGAAGGACAGGCTTGAAAGGAAATTCTCCCTGTAGGCAGTGTCATGAGCAGTACAAATGGTCATTGACTAGTATGGAGAGAGAAAAGTGTACTGAGTTGTAGGTATACAGGGACTCTGGGGCCGGTGGGAATGGCTTGGCTGCTTTGTCAGGGTGCTGGAAGAAGCAAAACTGGAAGGTTGTCCTGGTAGGTCATCCTTGGACTGGCTCTCCCATCTTTCTGTCCTCATTCTTCTGTTTTCTCTTTCTGGGATTGCAGGGATACTAATAAAGGTAGTATGACATGAACTTTTGCTTCAGCTTTGAGGGGAGCTAACCTCTCTGAAAAGTTCAGTGAAGTATTTGTGGGCAATTCAGACTCCCAGACCAAATCATACATGCTCTGCCCAAACAAAGATACATATCTAATGATGCCTCAAACTATTGTTAGGACTATTTCTTAGCACTTGAACTGAGAAAGAAAATGAAGAGAAGCTTGTCCAGATTATTTCTGATAACTTTCAAGTATACTCCTCTGAAAATCTAACTTAACCATTTATGAAATAATTGGGTTAGCAATCAGCAATAGAATCGTATCAATGAACAGACTGGATAAGAAAATTGGCTCATCAACAAAACAAGAGGCTACCTCATTCTCCTTATCCTAAGAAAAATCAATATGTAATCAAAATTTTTATTTTTTTCTTAAAACTATTCCACAGGTTGAATTTGACTATTTCTCAATACTGTCAACTCTGCCAAAAACCTAAGCAAAGAATGTAATTACCTTTTAAAGTATTTCTCCTATTCTGCTCCTTGATGAGTCTGAAACCGTTAAACAACCAGCCAGCGTTCTCCTGAGTTTAGTGTTTGGCACACACATCTCCTTTCTAAGGTTTTCTGTTCCCCCTATAAAAATAAAGGATGGCAGGATTTCCTTACTAAGAAGATAGTTAAGGGGCACATAGCTGGCTCAGTCCATAGAGCATGTGACTCTTGATCTCAGGGTCATGAGTTCAAGCCCTATGTTGGGTGTGGAGCCTACTTAAAGAAGAAGAAGGAAGAGGAGGAGAGGAAGGAGAAGGAGTAGATATTAACAAAGTGGAGAAAGCAAGTTACCAGCAGGAACAAGGAAGCAACAGAGGGAATCAAAATGTGGGATGAACTGGACATTCTGAATTAATACAGGACAGCAAAGAAGAGAAGGAAGGCCATGTCCACGGTGACGACTGGCCAGTTGGCGATATGAAAGAGGAATGAAGCATAGCTGATCATATTGTTTTGGGTGACATCATTCATACCTTTCACACTCAACATAATGCACAACAAGCCACTTCATCAAATCAACTGGTTGTGTTGCCACTCAGCAATGGGGAGAAAACTCCATTAGTGAACTGACTGTATCATGAACCCTAGAGCTTTCCATGATCAGAACTCCAGCTTGAATAAAAGCCACTTAGCTCCTCCCGTACTTCAGTGACTGAGGCCATCAAGCAAATGATAAGGAGCTTTCTGATTTTTCAGAATGGCTGCAAAAAATTATTTCATTTAGCCATGAGTTGAAAATAGGAAAGGCAGTTTACAGAAAATGGTTAAGAATGGTGTGTTGGGCATCTTAAATCTGTGACTGCCAACCATTCATTTCCCCTTCTTATTTTTTAAATGTTTGTTTATTTATTTTGAGAGAGAGAGAAAGAAAGTGCACACGCATGTGCACATGCATGAGTGGGAGGGAGGGGCAGAGAGAGAGGGAGAGAGAATCCCAAGCAGGCTCTGAGCTGTCAGCACAGACTCCAACATGTGGCTTAATCTCATCATGACCTGGGCCGAAATCAAGAGTCAGACACTGAACTGAATGAGCCATCAAGGTGCCCCTCATTTCCCCTTCTTGACACCACATTCCTTTTAGAGGAATTATAATTATAATTATTATTACTATTATTATTAGTTTAGCCTGGTAGGATTGTACTCCAGGATGCCTACAGTTTCTTAACCAATATTTGAGTATATGATTGAAAATAGGTTAATGAAACACTTATTGCCTGGAACTTAAATCTTGGAGGAAGATTAAAGACAGAAAATGGTAGGAATTCATCTAATCCAGGAGTGAGAGTCTAGATTTTTGCCACCATGACACTATTCCTGTCATCCCCAGATCCTGGACTAATAGGGATACCTTGGGTCTGGTTCTTTAGCCTTACAGTCTGATAATGAGGGCTGATATCTTTCAGTGTTTTCTTTGTGTAAATCAACTGGAGCCTATTTCTGTTGTTTGCATCTATAGGACTATGACTCATTCAGAAAGTGTACCTTAGCAATTAGGCAGGTTAAAGAAAAGTTGAATTTATTGCTATAAGATAAGTAATATGGGACTATAGCCAGAAGTAATACTTAATTATTTATACTTAATTATTTAAACAATTTTTTAAAAGCTTTTAGAAAATACTTATTAATAATATAACAATTTCATAGAGAAAAAAACAGAGTGGAAAGATATGCAATATTGAACAAAAACCAGGAAATACATTTCAACAATTATCTCATGGCAAAAATATGAAATAGATGACAATAGGTTTTAAAAAAATATCTGACATTGATTGATTGATTGCCATTGACAGATTAAAGCATAGGTCTTATTCTAGCTGGAGTGATTTCCTCATTACCACTCATTCCTCTTTATTTAAATCCCACACACATTTTTTTAGGTAGCTCTGTATCATTAGGTATAGAGGTATAAAATTTCAAAGCAATGGAACTTGATTTGACTCAAAGCCTCCTAGAAGTGAGAATTGAATAGTGAGTTTAGTCAGATGGGATTTAATAGGATCCAGAGTTCAGGATTTATTTCTTTTTCCCTTTGAAATGGTCAGCAGCATTGATGATTTTATGAGGGAAGAATCTCTTGATGTATCATATTAAAAAAAATGTGGAGGCCTGATTGCCTGTCACATTCCATCTGTATCATTATTGTTAAGGGTCATCAGGTATAATCCTCTTTATCAACAGACTTAATGTATTTTATTACCTTTCTTTGTTTTCCATGTGCTTTTTTTTGGCAATGGCAATGAAAGCTTATTTGTATCCTGTATCTGAATTTCATCCTCACAGAAATTATGTAAAATAGAATAGAATGAGCCATAGAATATCAAATATCATAATATTTTTATTACAGAAGGACTTTGAGAATTATTGCCCTAACAGGTAACCAGTTAGCGTAAAGAAAAGACTGAATGGAGTCTGATGTGACAATTCCACCTAGACTTAACTCTGCTTTTTCTCAGAAAAGCCTTCTTCAAAAGACACCTCTATCTAAGGAGAAAACGTTCTAAAGTCTTTGTTCTCATCTTACAGTGATAAATCTCCCTTTATCTGATGTCTGTGTGATTATGAATTTGTCACATGAACTGTACTCAGCATAGAAAATTTATAGTAACGTCTAGTTAGTGGTCAATTTTCCATATTGTATAGAGAGCTTCCTTAAAAGGTCTCTCAAACAGCAGGATCTTCCTTAAGAATGACTTTCTTTAAGGAGTGCCTGGGTGGCTCAATTCGTTAAGCTTCATTGGACTCTTGATTTTGGCTCACTTCCCAATGTCACAGTGATGAGATAGAGCACCCCACCCCACTAACAGTGAGATAGAACTAGGGACTCAGCATGGAACCTGATTGGGATTCTCTCTCCCTCTACCCCCCCCCCCCCCCCACACACACACACAAAAAAGAAAAGATCTTTAAAATATGATCACATGACTACTTTGCTACATCAGGAATGTTTTCAGCTGAAAATAATAGAAAAATCTAAAGTTACTTAAGAATGGTGCTTTTTTTTTCCTCACATGAGACAAAGTCTGGCAGGCAGCAGATTTCAGGGCTGTCCAATGACTCAATAAGTTCATCAAGGATACATCTTGTTTGCATTTTTTTATTCAGCGACACATAGCATGTTTGCTTGTTGCTTCATAGTCTTAAAATAGCTGCCACAACTCCAGGCATCACTTCTACACTGAAGGCGAGAAGAGGGAAGGGGCAGTGACAGTAAGCTCTCCTTTCGAGTTTTCTGCTTTAAAAAGAAGCAAAACTCTTACAGAAGCTTTCTATCATATCCACTTGCCAGAATATAGTTTCACACCCGCCCTGAAACCAATCACTGGTGAAGGGGCATAGCATTACCATGATTGGTTTTAGGAGGAAGAAGGTTCCAGGGAATCAACAATCCCTACATAAAGGGATTTTATGTGCGCTGATTACCAAAACACAAAATTGGAAAGAAGAAAGGAAGAATGTTGTTCTGCATGGAGAGATATTCTTTCCACTCTTTGCTCATCTGGTTCCTTCTCACTCTTTAGGTCTCTATTTTTTTATTTTATTTTATTTTTAAGTATATTTACTTTTGAGAGAGAGAGAGAGAGAGAGACAGACAGACAGACAGAGAGACAGACAGAGAGAGACAGAGAGAGGCAGAGAGAGCACAAGTGAGGGAGGGGCAGAGAGAGAGGGAAACACAGAATCCGAAGAAGGCTCCAGGCTCTGAGCTGTCAGCACAGCCTGATGTGGGGTTTGAACCCACTAACCGTGAGATCATGACCTGAGCTGAAGTCAGATGCTTAACTGACTGAGCCACCTAGGCGCCCTAAACCAGAACTTATTTATCTTTGGATGTGGCAAGAAAAACAAAACAAAACAAAACAAAACAAAACAAAACAAAACAAAAACCAGAAACAATATGTGCACAAAGGAGATTCACCTGACTCTTACACGTTAAAAAAAAAAAAAACCCTAGAAGAATATAGGATATGGGAAAGAAACTCTAAGGATGTTATATTTAAAGTGAAAATTTTGATAAAGTGTGTGTTTTAGGTAGGACCTGATAATAAATTACTTAATGAATTAACGTAAACTCAGTGTAAACCAGATAAGTCCCGAATGACCTTTTGGTATACCGCTTCTATCCCGTTTGCTTTCTCCGTACGTCTCGGTTACCCTACAATCTTCCCAGCATTACTCAATCCAAAACCACTTTTCATTGTTGGGAAGAGTTTCCCATAAAGTCCCCCAATTAATTCCTGTTTTCTTTCATTCCCTGCCCACATTACCTCTTGTAAATGAGCAGTTATCTCAGAGCTGGAACAGTGGGAGGGGGAGAAACCGCAGGAATGCATTGCTCCGCTGTCCTGCCCGGTTTCATCCAACGTCCTCTGCCAGGGATGAGACTACAGGCTTGGGGATTTGGGCTTCGTTCACTTCTGCAAAAAACCTTGAGTGAAGGCCTACTGCTTGCCGGACATTTTATAAGTAAAGATTGTAGAATGAGACTGACCCCGACCCTGCTTTCATAGAGTTTATATTCCAGGGGGAGCAAATAGAAAGTAAACACAATGTAGCGGTAAGCCATGGGAAGGATGAATGCTGTGTTGCCCAAGACCATAAAAGATGAGATAAAGAGCGATGGGGTTTGAGTGGGGGTGGCTTTAGTTTGTGCTGCCAGGTAGGGGCGGCTGCTCAGACTGGGTTTCCTGTTAACTGAAATCTGCATGACAGTGAGCCAGATCAGGCTTTGACCTGCTTGCGGGTCTATTTAGGGGAGAAACCACTGGCAAGTCCCTAAAACTCTGAGTCTCAGTTTTTTCTTCTCCAAACCAAGAAACATAATGACTTTTATAAAACTGTGAAGAACAATGAAATAATTTGTCAAATAACCTTGTATATGAGTTCAGTTACTGAATTTAGAATGTATGTTAATTACCTCACTAAACACAATTCCCACAAAATATAAAGGGCTATGCAAAGGTCTGTTGTTGTGGTTCTTCTTATTGTTAAGCTCCCGACCCTTTCTTCCAGGTCAGGCTCCTTTCCTAAGATGGCTTCCAGGGAATGTTCTGAACATTACTTAAGCTGAATGTGAAAAAAATGGCACGCCTGCTCATTTTCCTTTTTTGCTTTTCCCATTCCAACTTTCTCTCAGTGTTAGGTAATACTATATAACTTTCTGACATTCCAGCCCTGAATTTTTGTTGTAACCTTTGAATCATTGTTCTCCTTGAGTCTTAGCATCCATGTGGATGCTCAAAGTACTCTCAGATCCTCTATTTGGCCAAGGGCAGAACAAAACTGCATGGGTTCTTTATGCAACCACTTCCTGCCTGGGTGATGTTAAATTACTTATCCTTGTGTGTTTCATCTATAAAGTGGGAATAAGGATAGTACCTACCTCACAGGATTGTTATTGTAAAGAGTAAATGGTTTATTACCTCAAAAGCACTTCAAATAGTGTTTCATAAAGGTTGCTTATTTTATAACCCACTTCCTGACTCTATCCATTTTTTCTAATCTGCCTTATCCAGGCTTTTGCTATCTCACTTTAAGCTGTTGCTATCCCTTGCATATAGCCACTCCACACAACCATATGCAAAATTGTCTTATTTGCCTATTATTCCTTCCTTCCTTCCTTCCACAAATATTTGTAAAGCACTTACTATGTGAATGTCATTGTACTAAGTGCTATGACAGATTCCTAAAATAGAAAACATGGTCCTTCATTGGTAAGGTCAGAATCTAGCTGAGGGAGGATTCATATACATGTAAAATGCCAAACAACAATATGTGTCAAATAGGCATAAAATGAATATAAGGGCAGTCACATAACATTACCTACTTTGTGTTTCCTATTTTGCAAATATGCATGCAATTCTTTATTGGCTTAATAATTTACATGCATGTTCTCAGGTGTATGCAGTATTTATTTGATTTTCCCTTTGATCCTTATATTAATCCTCTCACACTGAAGTACCCTTGACAAGAGGGAGAAGATCTACACCAGAGTTGTTAGTGCATAAGCTCCAGGGGCTCTGCTCTGCTCCTTGCTAACTGTGAGATGTTGGGAAAGTAGCCCAGTTTCTCTGAACCTGATTTCCTCTCTATGAAATGGGGATAAAATGTTGATGTGGGTTGATATGAAGATTGAATGATATAATCCATGTAAATTCTTAATGCCAAGACTGGTATTTGTAAGTGCTTGATAAACACAAGCTATACTCATAACTGTTTTTTATAGAACTTGCAATAAGTGAAAATTCGGTATAGTTAACATGGTGCCTAGTACAGTGCTTTGTAAAATAGTAGACAATGAATTCATTTTGTTATTATATAGGTTATCAACCATGCAAACTCTACCTTCACCCTCAAAAGCTTAAAATGCCCTTTTAATATTTACTAAAATAAGAAGAAAACTAGTAAATATAGGAATTATTGATATTGAAACCAGTAGCCATTGTTCTCTTCGCAAGTATCTTGTTTCAGATCATTGTTCTACTGATATTAACAAATACAATGGAATGTCAAGTGTTTGTTACCAGACTCTAAGTGAAATAATAAACTAACTTATCAGACTGTATAACATTTAAAAAGATAAAGCAAGGTAAAAGTTTTTGCCTATAACACAGGTTTTCTATAGAAGCAGAGCAGAAGAGGGGTGCCAGGGTGGCTCAGTTGGTTAAGCCTCCAACTCTTGATCTCAGCTCAGGTCTTCATCTCAGGGTCATGTGTTCAAGCCCCACATTGGACTCCATGCTGGGCCTGGAACCTACTTATCAAACAATAAACTTTGTGGGGTGCCTGGGTGGCTCATTTGGTTGAACATCCAACTCTTCATTTTGGGTCAGGTCACGAACCCAGGGTCATGGGATTGAACCCTGCTGTCAGGCTCTGTGCTAAGCATGGAGTCGGCTTGGGATTCTCTCTCTGTCTCTCTCTCTCTCCCTCTCTCTCTTCCCCCCTCTCTCCCCCTCTGCCTCTCTCCATCTACTCCTCCCTATAAAAAAAAAAAAGAAGTAGAGCAGAAGATTTAAAATTTCTCCAATACTATTTCTTTTTAGAAATTAGATGATGGGCCTTTCAGTAATTGGTGGGATGCCAATCCTCAAATAACTTCAAATGTGGATCTATAATTAAAATCAGAAATTTGAACCATAGAAACATATGTTCTTGATATGTTCTACTATTTCTCTTCATTTTTATGATCGTTTTACTCCCCTATTGCTTTCATATATATATTCTGCTTACACTACAAATTTTACATTGAGTTTTAGTGAATACATAGAATTGATAATGATAAATTGCTATAGGCTGCTGCTTTGGGGGTAAATATAGGGATCCAAGGAAACATGGAGATGATTCCTTCACTCTCCCTACTCCACGGGAGGCTGAAATGTAATGGCTCAACTTTTCCGTCATTGGAAATTCAATCTGCCTCTGAAAAGCAATTTCGGTTTTATAAAGCCACAGTTTATAGAACTTCAGATATCATTCCCAGGGGCCATTTGAAAATGAATCATCAAAGAACTGATATTTGAATCAGAAAGAATGATCATTCATGAAGCTCAGGCATGTCAGGCCAGCAGGCTCATGATTTTGCTTTACAAGAAACAGAGGGCAGGAAGAGATGGCTGAGGGGTTCATGTCGTACAGGCAAGGTCAAGGGTGGAGTCTCCCTCTCTGGGCAGGAGTTGTTTTCCTCAAGAGAGACCTGAGATTGGATGCACAGAATGATTTAGTGTCCCAGGGCATGGCCTGAACGCTTCCACACTTGGATTAAATACCAGAAGCCAAGTTACTAGACTGAAAACCGGGAGGGTGCAATAGAGCTGCCAACCCCAAACGACCAGGGTTGAAATCTAAAGAATATTTCTCCCATCCACTGTGAAGCGTTGTGAAAAAGAGGCGGGGAAAAAGCGTTTTGTAGCTGAATCAGACTGCTGATTGCATTTTATTAAAGTTGGGTAAGAAATCTATATTCTGTAAAATCATTGCTTTCTACACTTTTGCATTTCCTTTACTTCCCCTTAGTTTTATAATGGAAACACTTTTTTACTTAAACTCATGGGGAGTCTTTGTGACCTCATTTTCCTAAGACTCATTTCTGTTGAAGCCACCAACCAAAGCGGATATTTGGAAAAAAAAATAATGTGATGACAAAAATTTTCTCATCAAACCTGGAGAGGTTGAAAAGGAGTTTGGGAGAAGAAAGAGAAGCCCAGAAGACATTGGAGAAATTAAGAGTGCATCATAAACGTAACCCAAAGCAGAATATTCGGTAAAACGTGAGGTTCAAAGCCAAATCAGCACGTCAGGCAAAAATGACACTTCTTTCTTGGCTTTACGAGACAGAATCCTAAGGCCACATACCTTCAAACACCTTTAAAACCACAATCATTTCTCACAAGTAGTCGGCCTGAAGTGTGATCTTAAAGCTGTATTTAGACATAAAACTCAAGTCACTAAACCTGTGTGTTTACTGAACTTTTTATAGATGTGTATTTACTGGGCAACCATTGATATTGTCTTCTGTGAGTACACCCTGTTCTGTGCCTGGAAAAGGTGTGCTGCCTCTGTGGTTGTCTTAAATGTCAAGGCTGTTGGTGCTGCAAGAGCCCTCCTGCCTCAGCAGGGCTGTGTGCAAACCCACTAGCGTTAATAAAAAAGCAAAGTTCTTGGGGAACAAAGCTAGGATAGTAAAATGTCCTTTTAACGCACAAACCCTGTCAGAACTCTGTCTGCCTCGGTGCTGAGCTTGCTAATAGCTTCAAACATGTAACACCAGTTAATCACACAATTGTTGGGAGATGCAAAGTCACTGTATAATTACTGACGTTTTCAAAGGAATTAGCATGTAGTTACTATGAACAACATGTTCTATTTTGTGGAAACTATGCAATTAACTTGTCTTAGGCTAATAAATTAAGTGTAGCATAAGCCCATATAACAGCTGCTTGAAAGGAGGGACTGGCTGGCGATGCGTTTATTGAGATCACTTTGAACTCACTCGCCTCTGTACTCAGTGCAGAGATAGGTGTGTCCTGCTTTAGGGAAGTTAGACACAGGCCCACATCCACTCAACAGCTATTTTGGGTAGTTTGAACACACTTGGTCAGGGGAGAGAAGGTGAGGTTGGAATGAAGAGGGAGGAAAATGTAGCGAAATGGTGTTAAAGCGTTAGACACTAACTTGGAGTTGACATGGAACAGGACCTATACTGGGAGTAAATTCAGAAACTCATGGTAAAGGCCATTTAGCAGGGACACATCTATTGCAATTAGAAAGGCGTTCTCGTACCGTGCTCAGGAGGTTTCGGATTATTCACAATGAGGTAAAAAGCAGGTTAGCTCCTCTTTTATGTCTTCTGCCCATTCAGACTGAATAATAATTGGCCTAGATTTGGTTGAAAAAGAGGAGATAGTCCTCAAATTCATTTTTCAGTGGAGGGTTTGAGAGGGTTCTGAAGGAATTTATTGGTCACTTTTGGGCCTCTTTTAGAATTCAGTGTTGATGTGTTTTCAGGAAAAGATCTAGTGTCTCCCACTTTTGGTAGGAATTGCTGGAACCGGACGGCTGACTTTGCAGTGCTCAGCCCTGAAATGTCCAGGCCTAGAATTCTGAGCTCTCTCAGCTTCCAGCCAGGGGCACTCCGCTGGCATGTTAATGTCAGAGAGGAGGAAGGGCCCCTCTGCCATGTGACAAAGTTCCTGACTCTGATTGGGGTATAGTTAAAGGTTAGGCTTAATAACTGGATGGAAGAATTTTCTTTCCCTATATCGCTTCTTGACTGGAAATCCTATGATTATATACCTTATCTCAACATCTGCCAGCAACCTCTCTCTAGGAGATGGTCTGTCGTGGAGGTGGGTATCCTACATTTTTATTTAGAAATTGCCCCTTCTTAACTTTCCTCCAACTGCCCACCGTCAACCTTACACAGATTACTAGTGAAAGCAGATGCGGAAAAGGTACTACTTGCTGTCTAACCGCAAGTGAGACAGGCTGTATACTCTTCAGGTAGCTGTGTGAAGACTTCACATCATGTATTTTACTTTTGGTCGAACCTTCTGCACATGTGTTGGAGTATTTTCCTATGTTAACAGAGCATATGCAACAAAGGGTCATATCAAGGTTTTCCACTGAGGTGAAACCCAGTGGCTAGTGCAACAGTAAAAGGGACTGTAGGTCAGGTGGTATTTTCTTGATTATTTTTATATTTTAAAAGTAAAATATAGGCTTAGTTTTTGAATTAAAGAGAAATGCTAATTCCTGGCTAGTTAGACATACTTGTAGCAGAATCTTAAATTGTGTAAATATGGTAAATAAAGTTCTTGTCTTTTTTTTAAAGATTATTATTTTTTTTATTTTTAAGGAATCTCTATACCTAACATGGGGCTCGAACTCACTATGCAAGAATCTCACGCTCCACTGGCTGAGCCAGACAGGTGCTCCAAAGCTCTCACGCCTTCAAGCAGAATGTAACTATTGAATACGTTCTATGAAAAATTAATTTTGTAGCGCAAGATACTCATTTGGATTAAACTATTCTATGAATTGTTTTTATAATCCATTTTCATTACTGACTTTGTTATTCAGATGTCCACCCTCTGCTTTTTTAAAGTTTGCCTTATGCCACTTCACTTTCACGAAAGATCTACATCGGTACCTGTTTTTGCTAACTGTAAGAAATCTAAAGAGGATTTTCACTTTTCAAAAAAAAAGGGTGCAAAGCAAAAATTGCTTTCAGCGTTTGTTTTGCGGTGAATGGTTATAGAGGCAGCGCGAACCCCAACAGCGAGAGTGGCCTTGCTAAGCTCTTTCCCTGGAACGACACCCAGCATCTTTGCGTCAAGCCACCATAGCTCTGAACTCTGTCTGTGAGCATCCACACTCTATCTCGACTTACTGTGCGTATCTACTAGCAAGACGTGTCCCAAGGTTTCAGAAAAACCTCAGAGATTATTTTTTTTGTGTCTGGGAACACTTGGAAAAATTTCCATATAAATTAATGGTAATTGTTTCTTCAGTTTATGCCATTTCAGCCTACAAAAGCGTTCATTAGGCATGCTCTATTTTCAAATACTGTGGGAAACCTGTATTTTATTTTATTTTTTAACGTTTATTTATTTTTTGAGAGATACAGAGACAGAGTACGAGCGGGGGAAGGGCAGAGAGAGTGGGAGACACAGAATCTGAAGCAGGCTCCAGGCTCCCAGCTGTCAACACAGAGCCCGATGCCGGGCTCCAACTCACGAACCGTGAGATCATGACCTGAGCTGAAGTTGGACGCTTAACCGACTGAGCCACCCAGGCACCCCTGTAAAACCTGTATTTTAAAAATGATTCAAAGACATGCATTTTTGTTGAGTAGTATGTCAACATTATTTTAATGACTCTTAGCAAAAAATTAAAAATAATATTACCTACTCTAGTATCTGTTACATTTATTTGCTATCTTCTTTTTTTTTTAATATATGAAATTTATTGTCAAATTGGTTTCCATATAACACCCAGTGCTCATCCCAAAAGGTGCCCTCCTCAATACCCATCACCCACCCTGCCCTCCCTCCCACCCCCCCATCAACCCTCAGTTTGTTCTCAGTTTTTAACAGTCTCTTATGCTTTGGCTCTCTCCCAC